>NC_054534.1:41817225-41879725 GCF_017654505.1 Polyodon spathula
TAATAAAACCAAGCATTACACAGTAATGCTTTATGAGTAACAACTACATGTAACACTTGCCTGATTAATTGTCTGGTACTGTCCTATACTTGCAAATAAGAGTCAGATTTAGTTTTTGCACTGGAGCAAAGGTATTAAATTGTTTCTCACAACCATTTCTCTTCTATGCAGTTCTGACTTACAATTATAGAACAAATTCACACTTAACCGTGCATGTATGAACTTCTCAGCTGCTGTTATGTATGTAAGATTTAATAGAAAAAAATACCGCTACACTGAAGAACAAAGACTCAATGCCCAATTAAATTGTGGAAGTAAAAATTCTCTGTTAACCTCAATTACGTCTTCTGTCTTATGACAGCCATCCTTTTCAAGGCATAATTACACTGCAGTGTTTGACATTTAACATCCACAGCTAATTTATGCAACCTCAGCTTCAGAGGTGCTCCTCACCAGCAATGGTAATCATTGCAATTAGGGTGGAACCATTACAGTGTTACAAGAATTTGTTTGACTTCCTATCAGCAGCAGTGGAGCTGTGCACGCCTGTTAATTTACCAGGAGCTGCTAATTCCTAGGTTATGCACAGAAAGGAACAGTAACACTTCAAACTAAGTGTGTTCATTAACATCTTATATGTTCATGATTAAAATGATATATTAGCATTTTATTAAAATGTTCAACACAGGTTTCTTGTTTAAGGGTCGCTGTTTACATAGTGATGTGCAATTTGCTTACATTTAAAGTATAATTTTACTACAAGATATTTTCTTTGATACAGAACGAAGTTTGGTTATAAGCAGTGGTAGTTGCTGGAGGGTCCAGGACACCCCTGAAATATAGAAAAGTTGAATTCATAGACAAATGACTCAATTAGAATTCAGAAAAAAACAACGAAAGGGCTTACTCAATTTAATTTGGGTACTTCTATACATCTTAAGTCTTTAACATTTTAACCAAAATAAAGACTCAACAAATTGTATATCATACAGTATTACTTTAGATTTTATTTTGAAAAAGTGTCTTTTTATTTGAGAAAATAACGTCGGATGAGAGAGGCATTAATCTACTTAAAAAAAAATTGAAATTGATACATGATAGGAGTTATTAACTATTGTTTGTATTTTACTGCTTTTTGCTGTAGGACACAAAAGTCCTAAAAAGCAAATCATACTCAACTAAAGCAAACAATAAATAAGACAGTGAGAAGTAATGAGGAGTGTACTGCAATTCCAGTAATCGCATTTAACTTGGCTTTCAAAGAGAGGATACATAAAAGCTGCAGTCATTTATTGCACTTACATATAACAGACGCAACATTGAACCATGTTAAACTGAATCATATAGTATTATAATAATATTAAAACAACAATCACAAGTAGGGATGTCATGGTATAACATTTTGATGGTATGATAACATCAAAAAAATATACCACGGTTATCGTTATAACGTATAATGTATTTTTATTATACAGCTATTAAAACCAGTATAAATGTCATTAACATTTTTTAAGTAGCTATTTAAAGAAATAAAATAAATTAAAAAGCTAGGTTTTAGCTAGCATATTTTCCATTTCTCTCTACACCTGCAAAATACAATGAACATCCTATATAAAAGGACATATTTTATTCTATGACAATGCAAATCTTGCAACATTTTTCTATAAGGAAAAAATGAAGCGTTCAGTGTTTCAAACCAGAAATATGCTTATGGTGAGTACTCACATTGTGTCTCATTTGTAGACTTCACTGCCATTTGACTTTTTTTTTTTGGATCAAGCGCCAAATCAGCAAGCACCAATTAGGAGACAGTAGGAACAAAACACGTAAACTACTATTGCATACCACAGTAAATCGTGAAATCAATAACCATGGTATGGTAAAATGGTACTGGTATCAAAACCAGGAATTAAGGAATATATGGCCATTGCAGGTTGAAAAGCAATGTCCACAAAACAAATTATATATTAAGTGACATTTATTATGTTCACACGTTTGCAGCTCAATTACTTGCTTTTTGTGTTTTGGTTTTTAATAGTTTCTCACTTGTACCCCCTATTTGAAATTACTAATTCAAATGGCTATTCAACCTTGTAGACCCCTTATCGATCAGGTGGAATGAAGATCAACATATGACCTACATTCTCACATCAAGCCAAATGCATCTTTTCACCTGCTGAACCTAAGCAACAGATATTACCAAGTGAGGTACTGGAGGCTTCGCTTAGGGTGATCACCCGTCCCTAATTGAGCGGGACAGTCCTGAAATGTAATGTCCTGGTCCCGGGCATTTGTCCTGAATTTCTAGACACAGTGCAATCTAACAGTTTAGTGCCACAATCAAACCATAGCATATACTGTATGGTTATAGCACATCATAGCACCGCCCCTGCCTTATTATCTTGACTCAGCACAAGTAATTCCTGTCAAGACAATTTACATTTGAAGACTGGTTTGCCACAAACGTAATGCCATATATTACCAATTCATGACTATATTGTTAAAAACAAACCTGCTGTCTGTCAACTTGCATTCTCATAAACCCCAGGACTAGCTGAGCCGACAGCCCACACTCCTAAGGCCTAATAGCATTACAAACTCTCTCCCAGCTTCCTTCTGCCCCCTCTTTCCCCTTTGCTTCCTGAATTAACTTGCTTTGACTGCATGACACTTTGCCTGGCTATCCAGTAGAGCTGCATGGGTTTTGATCAGTTCAAGGACAGTGCCACCAGCAGTTTTTAAGTGACAGAAGTAACAGAAAACATGCAGTGCATCTGGCTAGGGTCCCCAGAAGGCTATTATCAAACATTCACTGTCAATAATGGACCTGATCTTCAATCTTCGCACAATCCCCTAGCTAAATTTTTGTCTCGCAAAAAAATTGTGCTTTGGCACAAAATGAGAGACATAAAATTAAGTAAAGTAAAATAAAAAAAAAAAAGGCTTTGGATACTGTCTTTGTTTTCTGAATGATTTTATATATATATCGTGCCATGACAAAGTCTACTGTACACACTCTCTGATTTGTAAATGTAACAAGTTCATTCACCTGCAAAGTAAACATCAATCAAGCATTTTTATATACACAATACACAGAAATGCGTTATGTTATTCATTCTACTCACCCATTTGAGCATCATGATTAAGCCCAGTTTGTAAGGGTTTAAGTGTCACCGGAATGGATTTTTTTCGTTATGCCATTTTTTTGTAATAATAACAATTAATTCTAAATACGCCCCTAAAATGTTAATTGTAGTCTAATATGATTTCTCAATAAATGAACAGTCTCTATACAATTAGCAACACCAACATTCAGCAGACTGGACAGCTGCATAAAAACGGCCAGAAATTACAGTCAACAGAACTGTTTCTCCCGCCTCGGCTAACTTATGATTGGACTGCTGCAGAGAAAATACAGGTCTTTGATTAGTTGATTGTATCACCGGTCTGGCTTTAGGAAAACGTCAGCATGCCTTTCACAGCAAGAGTGCCCTGTCGGTGTTTGGCTCGCCGGACTGCAGCTGCTCACCCCTACACCCATAGTATGCAGCAATCTATGGAATAGCCAAATAAAGCAATGGGCCACAAGATGCGTGTATGACGTATTTATACAATTAATTTACAGATGTGTGACAACACACAGCAAAGATAACAGGCAGGACCCCCCCCCTCCCCTCTTCAACCTTCTCTCAATTTACATTTCTATACTTTGATGGCACACATTGGATGCCGATATGCCTGTGGAGCAGTGTAGAACACATATAACTGTATATGTAAACACATTACCACTGTCCATCATATCAATACAGTGATAAAACACATAACTGATCCTCCCATCTGGTGTGCAGATGGGGGGGGCTTGGGATTTTGTACTATTGTAAGTTTGTACTATTGTACCCAGCTCCAGAGTGGACTGTTACCCCGACAATATCTGAGCCAGTGGTGCACAGTCATTGGAACTAGCAGTGCACAGTTATTGGAACTAGTGCATCGCAATTATCGCGCATATTGGTATATTCAAACGAATTAGGGCTTTCGCCCATTTCAAATTTGATTGCGCTATGTGCATATTGAATGTCCACCTAGAATACATTTGCATCTCATGTTTCTAATTACCGACGCATTACCATATGCTAATATGACCGTGTTAAAGGAACAGAAGGAAGGCAGTGTGCTGGACAGAGGTGAGTGCATGTTTCCACACTCATCTGTTGGGCATGGGAATACTCTATAAGTGTCACTATGATATGAACATGCTATATATATTATTATTATGGAAACAAAAAAAGAGCCTTATTACTTGTATGTCTTTGCCGCAAATTGACTATGGTGATGCAGTATATAGGTTTGTATCACCATCAACTTTAGGTAAACTGGACTCGTTATATCATGCAGCATTGAAGTACAATACAAATATAAGACTTAATACTCATCATTGTATATTTTATGATTTGGTAGGCTGGACTTCTTTGGCTTTACGCAGGTTGAAACACTGGTATATTCTGATATATAAGGTTATTCAATGTAAATTATATGAATATGCTTATTTAAATGAATACTTTATAGCTTCCCATAGTAACCATAGCCTCAGATCTCATTCTTTTTTGCATTTTAAAATCCCACATGTGCGTACTGAGGCTGGTAAAGGATCCTTTGCTAATTATGCCCCATGGTCCTGGAATGAGCTCCAGTCCAAACTAAAGCTGCAGACCCAGATATCTTTATTGCAATTTAAGAGTAAACTGCATGATTTCGGGACTGAGAGTTGAAATTGTTTTAAATAGTTGACTACTTTTGTGTATTTTGTTTTAAATGTGATATATTGTTTTAAATGTGATTTGCCTGTGTCTTAATTGTATTTTATTGTGCATTTGTTCTTCTGGTCCAATTGACTTGCTGCTACCTGCTTGGCTAGGTCTCACTCGTAAAAGAGGTTTTAATCTCAAGGGGCTACCTAGTTAAATAAAGGATAATAAATAAATTACATATAATTTATAATCTCCTGGTATTGACTGTTGATCTTCTAAAAAAGTAGGAAGATATTGTATAGTCGGCAACCAGTTTGGGGTCATACAAGTACTAATATATTTGTGCACAGTTTTTGCAAAGGCTTTGTTGGGCACACAAGCCATCGTCTTATATATTATAGATTATAAAATGACGACTCGTCTGTCTAGAAAAAATTTGGTTTTCTGAATAAGGTGTCTAGAAGGTCTAGTATTCCAATAGTATCCTAACACTAAGTGGGTATTTGGTATCACGTTTTCGGAATACTGATATCCAGAATACGGACATATTCCATAATACGGATCGGAATACCCTGTTTACATGGCATGGAATAGCTATTCAAATTTTCCACTATTCCGAATACAACTGGAATCCTGATAGAACAGGACAACTGGAACAGGTGCCCGGATAGCAATATGGGTGCAGTCAATTGCACCTACCATGCACGGCAGGTGCGTGACCTCATAAAAAACACTCTGGGTGATCCCCAGACAGACACTACCAATTTCTCAGATAAGAACATAAGAAAGAACATAAGAAAGTTTACAAACGAGAGGAGGCCATTCGGCCCATCTTGCTCGTTTGGTTGTTAGTAGCTTATTGATCCCAAAATCTCATCAAGCAGCTTCTTGAAGGATCCCAGGGTGTCAGCTTCAACAACATTACTGGGGAGTTGATTCCAGACCCTCACAATTCTCTGTGTAAAAAAGTGTCTCCTATTTTCTGTTCTGAATGCCCCTTTTTCTAATCTCCATTTGTGACCCCTGGTCCTTGTTTCTTTTTTCAGGCTGAAAAAGTCCCTTGGGTCGACACTGTCAATACCTTTTAGAATTTTGAATGCTTGAATTAGGTCGCCACGTAGTCTTCTTTGTTCAAGACTGAACAGATTCAATTCTTTTAGCCTGTCTGCATATGACATGCCTTTTAAGCCCGGAATAATTCTGGTCGCTCTTCTTTGCACTCTTTCTAGAGCAGCAATATCTTTTTTATAGCGAGGTGACCAGAACTGAACACAATATTCAAGATGAGGTCTTACTAGTGCATTGTACAGTTTTAACATTACTTCCCTTGATTTAAATTCAACACTTTTCACAATGTATCCGAGCATCTTGTTAGCCTTTTTTATAGCTTCCCCACATTGCCTAGATGAAGACATTTCTGAGTCAACAAAAACTCCTAGGTCTTTTTCATAGATTCCTTCTCCAATTTCAATATCTCCCATATGATATTTATAATGTACATTTTTATTTCCTGCGTGCAGTACCTTACACTTTTCTCTATTAAATGTCATTTGCCATGTGTCTGCCCAGTTCTGAATCTTGTCTAGATCATTTTGAATGACCTTTGCTGCTGCAACAGTGTTTGCCACTCCTCCTACTTTTGTGTCATCTGCAAATTTAACAAGTTTGCTTACTATACCAGAATCTAAATCATTAATGTAGATTAGGAATAGCAGAGGACCTAATACTGATCCCTGTGGTACACCGCTGGTTACCACACTCCATTCTGAGGTTTTTCCTCTAATCAGTACTTTCTGTTTTCTACATGTTAACCACTCCCTAATCCATGTACATGTGTTTCCTTGAATCCCAACTGCGTTCAGTTTGAGAATTAATCTTTTGTGCGGGACTTTGTCAAAAGCTTTCTGGAAATCTAAATAAACCATGTCATATGCTTTGCAATTATCCATTATCGATGTTGCATCCTCAAAAAAAAATCAAGCAAGTTAGTTAGGCACGATCTCCCTTTCCTAAAACCATGTTGACTGTCTCCCAGTACCCTGTTACCATATAGGTAATTTTCCATTTTGGATCTTATTATAGTTTCCATAAGTTTGCATATAATAGAAGTCAGGCTTACTGGTCTGTAGTTACCTGGTTCAGTTTTGTTTCCCTTTTTGTGGATCGGTATTACGTTTGCAATTTTCCAGTCTGTCGGTACCACCCCTGTGTCAAGAGACTGCTGCATGATCTTGGTTAGCGGTTTGTAAATTACTTCTTTCATTTCTTTGAGTACTACTGGGAGGATCTCGTCCGGCCCAGGGGATTTGTTTATTTTAAGAGCTCCTAGTCCCTTTAACACTTCTGCCTCAGTTATGCTAAAGTTATTTAAAACTGGATAGGAACTGGATGACATGTGGGGCATGTTGTCAGTATCTTCCTTTGTAAAAACTTGTGAAAAGTAATCATTTAACATATTTGCTATTTTTTTTTTCTTCATCTACGATTTTGCCATTTGTATCTCTTAAACATTTAATCTCCTCTTTGAATGTTCTCTTGCTGTTGTAATATTGGAAAAACATTTTGGAATTGGTTTTAGCTCCCTTAGCAATGTTCATTTCTATTTCTCTCTTGGCCTTTCTAACTTCCTTTTTGACTTGCATTTGCAGTTCTGTGTACTCTTTCTGTGTACTTTCTTTTTGGTCCTTTTTTAATGCTCTGTAAAGTGTCTTTTTTCGCTGAATATTTTTTTTAATTGATCTATTAAACCATTTTGGCAATTTAGTTTTACATTTAGATTTGTCTACTTTAGGGATATAATTGTTTTGCGCCTCTAGTACTACGTTTTTGAAGAACAACCATCCTTCTTCTGTGGGTGTTTTCTCTATTTTACTCCAATCTACTTCTGTTAGTCTCTGTTTCATACCTTCATAGTTTGCTTTTCTAAAATTGTAAACCTTAGCTTTAGTCTTTACTTTTGGGGATTTAAAAAACACTTCAAATGAGACCATGTTGTGGTCTGAGTTTGCCAGTGGTTCTCTGACCTCTGTTTTAGTTATTCTATCTTCGTTATTTGAAAAGACTAAATCAAGGCATGCCTCCCCTCTAGTGGGTGCCTTCACAAATTGTGTTAGGAAGCAGTCATTTGTCATTTCCACCATTTCTATTTCATCCTTCGCGCTACCCACCGGGTTTTCCCATTTTATTTGGGGGAAGTTGAAATCCCCCATTAGTATGGCTTCTCCTTTGCTACACACATTTCTAATGTCATTGTATAACAGATTATTGTGCTCACCGTCTGAATCTGGCGGTCTATAGCATGCTCCTATTATTATGCCTTTTGAATTTTTGTCTGTTATTCTGACCCATATTGATTCGGTTTTATTTTCTTTGTCCAGGTTTAACACCTGGGCTTCAAGACTGTTTCTTATGTATAGCGCTACCCCTCCTCCTCTTCTGTCCTGCCTGTCTTTCCTATACAGTGTATACCCACAAATATTATATTCGTCCCCATCACTCTCAGATAACCACGTTTCTGTAACACCTATCACATCATAGTTACCTGTTAGTGCAGTAGCTTCAAGTTCTAGAATTTTGTTTCTGATACTTCTAGCATTTAGATAAATACATTTAATGGTTGTCTTACCTGAGTTGTTGTTCTTGTTTTGATGCGGTCTCCCTTCTGTTTTTTTTGTTGATTTCTCCCCCCTTTCCTTTCTAGTTTAAATGCTTCCGAACCTGCTCGAGGATCTTTTCTCCAAGTAGACTAGTTCCCTTGTTATTTAAATGCAGTCCATCCCGTCTATACAGATAGTCCTCGTTGTAGAAAGTGGTCCAATGATCAAGATAGGTGAAGCCTTCCCGTGTGCACCACGTCTTCAACCATTGGTTTTGATTTATTATTTCCAGCTGTCCATATGGTCCTTTGCAAGGTGCGGGTAGTATACCAGAAAATACCACAGTTTTGGTTTTCTCTTTTAATTTCCTTCCTAGCTCTCAGATAAGGCATGACTGCGCAGGTTTGTTCTGGCCAGGTCATCATGCAGCATGTGACATAGATGAGTCAGCATGTCTCGGTCAAGACGATACCTGGACACGACTTGCTCATTGCTGAGCTCCTCATATGTGTGCTGTGGCCGGCGCACCCTTTCAGCATATCTTCACCTGCGTCGGGGTTGCTGTTACTGGGTGTGCCTTGCATCATTCACATCCACATGTCGATGGACACGCTGCATGCTACCCACATTTCCCATTGTTGCCTGTTTGTAGTCAGTGCTGGAATGGTAGTGTGCGCGGAGTTAATGCGATCCTTTTACAATCCTTATTCTGTGCGTCACAAACCTGGTTTCGTGCTTGGCGCATACCTTCGTATATACCAGGATTACGCGTACTGTCGGCCACTCCCCCCATATTGCGCGATGCATACATTATATTTCTGCACAGCGCACAATGGATTGTGATGCGCAAAAGGACGTTTTCAATATGGCAACTTGGCACAATTTCAGCACAACAGCCATTTGCGACGCACATACCCCTCTGCGCGGTACGCAAACCTTTCGAATATCGGGCCCAATGTATTTTACTGGGACAGGCTCTCCAAGTTAAATACCATTGATAGGACCAAAGTAGAACAGCCCGTGTGATGAGGAGACTTTGAATTGACAAGAACTTGCTCACAATGTGTCCTTTGTTGTTAATCATTCATGTTGAAAATTCTTCCTGTACTCTTTGATCCTTGAACCTACTCTGCATAGGGACATCTTCTGTTGAGTAAATTAAAAAAAAAAAAAAAAAAAAAAAACAAGCTGATTTCAGCTGATCAGAGAAATAGAGCTTGCAAGATGATTTTGTTTTCCATGAATCAAAAGTAGTATGTAAATGTCATTAACATAATCTAGCATGCAGCCCATGGTAAAATGCTGTGTCTACTGTTATCGTATGCGATCATTCATAGGCATAATTAGAACTACAAATGCTGCATAAAGAGGCGGTGGTTTCATTATTCAATAGATGCCTTCTTTCTGAAATGCACACTAAGACCTCTGTTGAGCACTACTGTGATCAACACAATATAATTTACAATTATCGTGGTTATTGTGCCTAAACGTTTGTTAACAATCACGTGTGATAACACTTTTTCAGATTTTCTTCAGCAAATCACATATATAATTATTTACATGCACAACCAGGTCTGAGAAAAAAAGAGCATACAGAGCTGTCTGAAACAAACTGACAAACCTTAAGCATGCATATTAACTGAAATGTTATCTTGTGTTACCGGAGAAAGCATTGTAACATTATGAGAGAAACAGATTTCAGTAGCAGACAACCTTTTCAAATGCTGTGAATACTACTGTTACAAAAAAAAAAAAAAAAAAAACTGTGAAACTAAGCTGCCACACAAGCATGTGTGCACCTCTTGCTAGTCCAATAATACTCTCACTGCAATTGTTGTCTCTGAACTGACATATAGAAATGATGCATTATTACATGTCATCACCATTGGGGAATGTTACCTTTGTATCCTGGCTGAGGCATTCCAACACCGAATTTCTCTAAGCTGTTCTTCATCTGTGCACGTCACTATATTTTACTGGTGTGGATGTATTTTTGCAGATGTTCCTCATGCAAGGCTGCTGATTGGCAGATAGATATTGTATCATAATTGTTCCACAAACTCTTTGTTGCAATTCCGGTGCTGAAAACTTCCTGAAAAAAATGCCTTAACTTATGAGTAACTGAAACACTGCAAGGGTTAAAACTTTTAGCTTCTGTCTATATCAGCAAACTACCAATTCCCAGCACGATTTTATACATTAAAGGATAATTTGATAATCCCATAACCATTTCCTGTCGCAAAGCACCCCCCCCCCCCCCCCCCCCCCCCGCCTTGAGAGCAAATCAATACAAGTAAATCATCTTGATTCAACAAAATAATACTGTCATCATTATTGTTGAATAATTACACTCTCTGTGGAAGGAAACTTGAAGAACTAGAGATTCTATGACTAATATTTATAATCTAGATTGAATGCCGCTAATGAATGAGAGGGCATGCTTTAAATAGGAATTTAATGGTATTTGATTTATACAGAGTCCAGGTCTGATTACTAATGTTAAATCCATTAAACCATCTCTTACATCTGCCTTAATGTACTTTTATGAATGCAATACAGATTTGATACAAATCCATTTGATTAACAATACAGTTTTGTTAAAGAAGATCTGGCCAACTGGAGAATGATTCATCAATAAATGTGTTTTATGTTATTCGACAGCCAGTCAGATTTTTTTTTACATAGATGGCTCTGTGATTAGTCTGCTTCGGTATAAATCTTTTCATGTTAATTGCATTGTGTTCAGTTACATATTACTAACATATTCACTGTTGTCGTCAGTGCGGAGGTCTGCAATAAGTGACATTGCAAGGCTATCTTTGTTTTATGACATACCTCTGGTACAATTCTTGGCTATGATTCAATGTATAAATTGAGAAACATGATGGGCTCTTACATTGTTGGTGTTATTAACATATGAGGAATATCATGCTAGTGACCGTTCAGTATCACTTGTCAAAATACATCTCCTTGTCAGGTTTATAGTGAATGCAAAATTCATTGTACAGATAAGAAAATACCTATCACCCACCCATTCCCATTGTCTTTCTATTTTACAGGTGATGAGTTTAGTATTTTTTTAATATAAATTGAATTTAGCTTAATTTGTTGATGCTAAAAGAATGGACTATTTCTACTATATAGCCCCCACCTTGGCAGCAGCAGCATAGGGGTCAGAATGTACTGTATGTCTTAAATGTACATTATGTTGCATATGTAATATTCCATGTAATTAAGTGTCAGTAAATTATATAGATGAGAATGATTGAATGCATGCAACAGCTTAACTAATACATTTATTTACTGCCATTGGAAATAGAGCTGACATACTTGTGTTCCAGTAGCAAGCTATTCCAGGTATAATGTATGAATAGTCTGGATTGAACCATTTGATGGGAAACACATCTGAAATTATTAATTGAAAGAAAATGAGTTATTTAATAAATTAAAAAGGTTTGTCATCTTTGTCAGGCCTTTGTTATGATACAAAATAGATTGTAAAAAAAAAAAAAAAACCTTTTGAAAGTATGATCAAATTTTTCTAATTTTCTATATTTGGAACTCATACTTGTATAGATAGAACACTCAGGAACCTTTTTTAAGAGTGTACATAATGAGTAAACTGGAAAAAAAAACTAAATAGCTGACCTTTGACATGATAGTTTGAATGCTTGAAAGGTCATAGATGCATGATAATGCATGCATCAAATGAAAGCTTTATTCGAGATATAGCCAGTGGTATTTTTGAACTGGCATGCATAAAATAATGTACACACAGTCTGTTCTAAAAGGACAATTGATAAAAGGAGTGTTTTAAGTAATTCTTCTACAATATATATTGATGTCATAATTTAGGTATTTTTATTTAGTATTATTTCTTCATTTATGTTTTTCTTTTATGGCGGGGGGGTGGGGGGCACAGAAAAAAAATTAGCTTAATCACCTTATAATTTTGTTTTCTGTAGACTTAACTGAAACATCATAAAACCTGTTAATTGTTAGGTTTTGCCACTTATCCCGACAATACGGACCATTGGGGCTTCTTATTCACTGTAAGTGTCACAAGGCAGATGTTGGATATGCTTGCCACCTTGTTGTGGATCTGTCTCTGCCACATTCAAGTGAAATTGCAGGGTCTATCCAATTGATCTGAAGTGTGGCAGACATAAACACTGCCATTAAGTTAATTATAATTTGTTTACCAAGGTTATGAAAATCAAACATCTACAGTGCATGTGAGTCTCTTTTGGCTGTAAAAATATAAGAACCTGACAATCTGTTGAATAAGAGTGAGCTCAAAATAAATAGGTTAGCCTACTCTAAACATTGCGTGCTCTTAAAAAAATAAACACAGATAAAACAAAACTGAAAACTTCACACACAATCAAAGTATACAAAAGCACATTTACCTAAATTGTGGCCAGCCAGTTTTGAATTGCATGGGCATTCTTTTGAACAGCTCTTCAAAAAGCATGATTCTTTTTTTTCAAAACATGAACCATGTATATTTTATAATAACCCAAAATTTCTTGTATATCAAAAAAAAAAAAAAAACAATACAGACTTTCAAGATGAGAAGGATTAGTGGTGGGTAATGCATTTTCCATGAGTGGTATGCTGGCTGCATACAAATGAAACAAATAAAAGTCTTAGGTGTGGAATGAGTATGGAAAGGCTCGGTGCTGGGCTGGAAATGACTCCTAGTTACAGTAAATCAGACAGACAGTGTTGGCCTTTGAGGATAAACCTGTGATGGCTTGTTGTGCTTCTCTGAACTGCCTCTGAGGTCCAGGGACTAGAAAAGTGCCTGAATGTCACATTAAATCTACCAGGAGGATGGAGCACTTCAAAGAGGAGCACAATCATATCTGATGGAAAATACATTTTCTGAAAGCCACTGACAATAAAGTACTCTTTGATGTGGATGTTGAATAACAATTGATATGGTCTTTCCTGACATTTTTCATTATTGCTGTCTTATGCTGCCTACTTCTTCTATTAAAGTAATATTAAATATAACAGGAACAGATCCTCAAACCATCACACAGACAATTGTTTTTTGAACCGTCTTAGCCCTCAGCCTGGAAAGAAGGTTGCCAAACTGCTTTTTTGTACATTTTGGCTCCCCTTCACCTGTTTGATAGCACACTACTAATGTATAGTATTGCTGTTCCAACGCCTTATGTGTGTTTAAGAGAGGGTTATGATGTCCCAATACAAGGTTATTGCTTCCATATGTGCTCAGGTTTATCTTTCCTTCAGCTAAAGCTTTGCACCGTGTAACAAATTTTTTTTTTTTTTTTTTTTTTCCTGGGTAGTAAGTGTTTTATATATATATATATAATATATTATTATACAGTATAATCGTAAATCTCGAAAAACTACTCACTTCTAAATCTTTTGTAGTCATTTTTGTAAATTGTGTTACATAGTGTTATAGCTGATCAAGCTGTTGTACAAAACACTGGTGTTGTTTGGAAATGTATCTGATTAATATTTGTTGCTTAGTTTGACATGGGATAATGAATAGTAATTCACTGTAGATTTCAATTTGAAAGGGTTCTGAAATATGCATTATTAAAATAATAAACTGTATATGTTAAAGTATTTTTTTAAATAAACTCACTTTTATTATTCTTATTGCTTTTGTATTGTTTGTATTTCAGCCTAAATGCAATGTTCTGTTTTGCTCGTTGAAGTTCTGTTGTTTATATAGATTTGCACAAATTAGATTTCTTTTTCTTTTTCTTTTTTTCAAGCTTTGGAAATCGAGCTCATAGTATCAATTGCATTTTAAATTGAATTTAAAAGGCACATCATAAAGCTTTAAAATCAATTGTCTAGCTCTTTTTGGTATTGGCAACATACTGGTTCCCTTTTTGTTCTTTTCTTATTGTGTGCTTTTTTAACACTAAAATCACTTGATAGATTTGTAAAGCCCTTCCTCCCTTTTGCTTGTTGTGTCTACCATAAAGAACGACATTTACCACAAGATGGATAGTAATAACAACAAAGTAGTGTAGTCTTTTTTTTTTTTTAAAAGGCAATGAACAAAATTATCTTCATCCCAATAATAGAGGGAACCAGTGATTTTATTGTCAATGCTAACAAGAGATTGATTTAAAAGCTTTGCTTAATAAATCCAATATTATAATGATACTTACAGCTTTAAGAGTGAAGGAATAGTGTGCATTTAGCACCTCCCCTGCTATAGTGTATACAGAGTGAGGTGACCTGACCAGGGGTGTTAAGTAGTGCATACTTGGCAAAGAGATGGAGATTGGCAGAGCAGGACACGATATAGAAATGTAAAAGGGCTTACAACAGTTGGGCTAAAGGACTATTATTTGTATGTTACAACAAGTATGGTACATAGCTGTAAGGACTATAACTGTGTGCAGATTCATTAATTCCCCTATTTAACCCTGAATGCAATGTAAGGGTATTATCACTTATAACTAGGTCTTCTGATTTTCGGTTTTAACCGATAAAACACCCCCCATACAAAGAAAATTAAATTGATTATATCCAATAAACACCAGAAAAACACTGGAAATGGTTACTCAATTCATGTTGAAAAAAATAAAATTAAAGTAACCTGCAAGAACTTTGTGTAGTGCAGCTGGGCAATGTCCCTCCTTCCTGATTTTTTATCTCGCATTGAATTGTTCTGAATACTTAAACCCACCCAACTACCAAGTAGCAAATTCCTACATTTGTATTGGAGTATTGTAACACGCTTGTGAGATCTACAACAAGATTACAAACAATGGAGCACTGTTCTTGCTCGTGAGAGTTATAGCTTCATTCCAGTTTGATAGGGAGTATTTACACGCACGTGGAATTTAAAACAGAATTGTAAATTGTGGCAAAATGTAAAAAATAATGCATAACAATGTACAATTGAAAAAGGTGCAAGTACTGTTAAGTTACTATACATAAGAAAAAAAACAAAAGTAACTGAAAACAATATTTTCATACAGCTTATAAAAACTAGCTAAAAATATGCACCAAAAAAATGTCATTAATAAAATAAAAAAACAGAAGCCCTATTTCTAACCAAAACCATGCACCAAGTACGTAGTTTTTTTATTTATTTTATTGTTCATGTGGTTCCCAGTGCTTCGGTTCATTTTGAATCAAATTAACGTGCCAGACACCATCAGAATTTGTACGTTCGTTTTTTGGTGTTGTTTCGGGCAGCTTGACAAGACCATATAAAAACACAAAAAAGAACATCTTTATTCCACAATAAACCACAGCTTTCTGATGGTTTCTTTAGCGCTGTTGTGGTACCATCACATGTTTTTTTTTTATGTCAAGGAGTGAGAGCCAAAAGCGTGACTCGGTTCAGTGAAGCTGAACCTGAAAGAATTGGAAACACATGATTTAGTGGATGCAGCAACCTCACTCACATGGTAACAAAAAACATGTACAGAACAATAACAGAAAGATAATCGACAGGTTAATGGAAGCTATTTATAGAGGGTGGCTCTTCAAGAGTGTGTGGTGGTGATGGCCAGAAGTCTTTGTTACACGTGATCTTTGAAGAGGAGATTTGATCTCTCAAGCCGCTGCTCCCTTATGAGAGGGCTCTACTAGGCAACCTACTGGAGTATTACCTCCAGCCCAGATAGTAGGAATTTCCATTTACACCAATACATTATCTAGTAGTAAACTCTTCCCATAGGGAACGTGGGGAAGTAAATCTTTATTACTCCTTCTGGAGTGTCTTTAAAACCTGTCCTTTTATACCTGCCCGGCTTATTAAATTATGAACAGGTGTATTAGCTTAACTGATTGCCAGTCAATCAGTATTCTTGAATAACTGGCATTCTGAGAGATGTCATTCCTCATTTAAACAGCAAGAACTTCATTTCTTTTTTTTCACCCACATTTTGTAATTCCTACCTTACATTCCAGGGTAAAGACGGTGTACTATTCAGGGTCCTATGTGTTCTGGACAGATTCAGGAGCAACAGCAATTTCATCATTACAGTAAATCTCCATTAATTACATGGATGTTAGAATTAAACTCAGCTTTTGCATTTCTTTCCTGGCTTTAATCATATTGGGAACATTACTAAATCATCTTTTTATCACATGAGGGATATTGCAAAACTCCTTTTATCTCCTATTATCTCTGTACCTGATGCTGAAAGACCTTTGTGTCATCTAGGACTGATTATTGCAATGCTATGTTTTCTGGTATTCCAAACTGTGCTGTATCTCGCTTGCAGCTCCTTCAGAATGCGGCTACTAGAGTTCTGACTAGAACTAAGAAAAGTGAACATATCACCACTGTGCTGGCCTTGTGGTGTAGTCGAAGGTATACGTAGGTAAACGGTGTTTACCCACTTTTAATTTGGGCAATATAGTGTTTACCCACTTCTCATATAAGGGATACAGAGTTTACTCATTTCTACTCTCTTGTGATGTGCAAATCCTGGGAAAGACAAGACATTTTAACAGTGAGCATCTGTGTTGTGTTGCTGCGCGCAAGACCGACAGCTCGGAGCTCTCAGTCAGAACTGTGGCGTGAGCACGGGGGTGTGGCCACTGTTCTGTGATTGGTTGTTTATGTTCTGTTAATGTTCTGTTGTTAGGCACAGTGGACCTGCTAGTAGCTTTCACCCTAGCCCACAAAAGGAACCTCACAGAACTGTTCACGTGAAGTGCACCGTTGGGTCTGAACAGCACCTGAGACAGAAAGGACTGTACATAAGGCTCTGGTTGGCAGAGGGCCAATAACAATGTATCTGTTCATGTTCGGTCTATCTCTGTTGAATCTACAGGTAGTGGACAAAACAATGGAAACACCTGGGAAAATAAGGGACACTATGTATATTGAAAGCAAGGGCTTCCACACAGGTGTGGCTCATGCGTTAATTAAGCAAATAACATCCCAGCATGCTTAGGGTCATGTATAAAAATACTGGACAGGCCTGGTTGCCTATAATCATGGCTAGCATGGCTACAAGAGGACACCTCGGTGACTTTGAAAGAGGGGTAATTGTTGGGGAGCGCTTGGCAGGAGCTTCAGTGACCAAGACAGCTCAACTTGTTGATGTTTCATGAGCAATGGTGTCTAAGGTGATGTCGGCATGGAAATCCGAGGGAAAAACATCATCAGCAAAGGGCAACAGTGGGCGGAAGCGCATAGTCCAGGATCGTGGTATCCGTGCATTAATTCGAAGTGAAAGGCAAAACAGGCGAGCAACTGCAGATCAATTGACTGCTAACTTGAACCTGGGGTGCGAGATGTCAAGTTTCATCATAAATGGTCCGCCGAGAACACCACAGAGCAGGATACCATAGTCGGGTTGCAGTGCACAAATCGCTCATCACACCTGGCAATGCACATTTGCGAGTCCAGTGGTGCAAAGAGCACAGGCAATTGACTACCGAGCAGTGGAGAAATGTGATATGGTCAGATGAATCGTCCTTCACCATGTTCTCGACAAATGGACGAGTGCACGTGTGGCGCCAACCTAAAGAACTCTACAGCCATGAGTGGTTCCAACAGTGAAGGGTTCTGGTGGTTCTGTAATGTTGTGGACGCATTTTCCTGGCAAGGTTTGGGTGCACTCATTCCCTTAGAAGGCAAGGTCAATGCTAATCGCTACTTAATGGTACTGAGTGATCGTTTTCACCCCATGTTGCAGCATTTCTTTCCTACCAGGAGGGCAGGTATCTTCCAGGATGACAATGCCCCCATCCACAGAGCATGTGTGGTCGCCCAGTGGTTTGATGAGCATGACACTGATGTTATCCATATGTCATGGCCTTCTCAGTCACCAGATCTGAACCCAATAGAGCATTTATGGGATATTCTAGAATGACGCCTGAGACCGCGTTTTCCACCTCCATCAACCAGACGTGAGTTGATTGACTTTCTCGTGGAAGAATGGTGCCGCATCCCTCCTGCAGAATTCCAGAGGCTGGTAGACTCTATGCCACGGTGCATACAGGGCGTACTGGCCGCACGTGGTGGCCCAACGCCCTATTAAGTGACTTTACATTGGTGTTGCCATTTTTTTGTCCACTATCTGTATCTGTTCAACTCTAACAAACATGGGTGTTTACCCACTTTTTTATTTACCACTACACCACTGGTTGGCCTCCTAGCACTGGTTCCCTGTGCAATTTAATTGATTTCAAGATTCTGCTTTTAACTTACAAGGCCTTGAATGGACCAGTGTCTATTTATTTATAGAAACTGCTGACCCCATACATTCCTTATCAAAATTTTAGATCACAGAATGTGGGATTGTTGGTTATTCCCAAGGTTAATAAAATAAAAACGAGAGGAAGGCTTTTTGTTATACAGCTCCGAAATTGTGGAATGATTTGTCAAAGTTTGTCAGGGGAGCTGGGACTCTAGATTTAAATTTAGATTAAAAACTCATTTTTAGAATAATCGAAAAAACTTGATTCGAAAATTATAAAAACTAAGCTATTTAATATTTTTTTCATATAATATATACTAATATATATCATATATATATCTATATATATATATATATATCTAGGTTATGTAAAAAAATAAAATTTTATTTAAAAAATATATAATAAACGATCTCCGCTTATACATTTTGTATGGTTTAATTATTATTAATATTATTATTTTTTAAGCCCTTTGGGACCTTTGGGATGAAAGGCGCTATAGAAATATGAATTGTACTGCATTGTTCCAACAAGATTACAGCCTACTTACATTTTGACTGAGAAAGCCGATAGCCGGCAATGATATTTAAATCTTTGTCTGTTTTAGGTTCAGCAAAACAATCAATAACTTCTAGTTCACACTCCTTTTTTTCTTTTTTTTTCTAATGCCACTTTCATCTCTACATCTAAAACAGTCTTTGCTATTATCTTCACTTAGAACAGACACTTGTCTGTGTAAGTGGGATTTCAAACTCAAACTCCAAGCAACTCATGACAACAGTCCCACAATGGGAGAGAAAAACATTTTAACTGAGCAAAATCCAAACCACATTACCAAATTAGGAGTCAATTGAATCACGTTATCGAACAAGTATCAATTAGGGAGAAATGTTTTAGGTGGCATAAACAACTCAAAGTGTTGAATCGGTAAGAAAATAACACTCAAAACACTGAATTATTTTTATTGATTCAACACTTATAGTTGTTTATCCCTTACCTAAACTCACCTCCAGGACTGATTACTGCAGCTTGATTGATGACTGAGACCTTAGGCCTTTTCTGCCAATAACTAAACATTCTATGGCACAGTTACATATCATACAACAGTGCTGCTGCTTCAGTTCTCATTCATGTTATTCCAATCCAATGTGTTTACAGTGCCTTCCAGTTACATAGAGGGTGTAATTCAAAATGTCGGTATGGCCCTCAAAGGCCTGGTTTTGTGGCATATAGATTTCAACTTGGATGTTGGCTTTAGGCCATTACACCCCTGTATATAATCATCTGTCTACACAAATGAGGTATTATAGTGCAGTGTTTACATGATTACAGTTTTGTATTTTAAAGAAGTGGTTTTAGAAAGTCTTTACCACCATCTAGTGGTGGTCATGATGCAATGGTTACCTCTTAATTGTAACAACTGTAAGATTTCAGTTGGTTTATAAGCGAATATCCAATCTCACCATGATGTTTATGAAAGGCACATTTATTGCATATTAACCCTAGAAGTGAGAACATGAATTGTATTCACATTGCATTTTACTCTCCTATTAAAAACAAATTCCACCCACCACCCTCTGCAGTTAGCTGGAACAATCTAATTTAAAAATACTGTACGGTACATACTTCAAGCCGTTTTCTAAAAATGTATACAAACCACAATTAATTTCAGTATGCATTGGAGATTAAAGAAAATTCTGAAACGATCTTCTGTATAATGGTGGTTACAATAATAATAAAAATATATATTTCTCCATTTTTTATTTTATTTTTTTTAAATCTAAAAAAATCACTGCACATAAAGGTATGACTTTTTCAATAAGGATTAACCCAGTCACATTTTCCACAGGAGTTTTCCATGTGACAGAGCACACTGCAACTAAGAACCAGTAATTTGCTTGTAATTCAAGTCAGGAATTAGTCACAGTAATAGGAGCTTGGTGGAGAGGTGGATTTCCTTGTTAGGAGCTAAGTACAGGATTAGCAAAATTCTCCATGGAGAAAACATGATTTGTCTTTCATGTTTTCTACAGAGAAGGGATTATGTCTGCTTAAAGCAAGTCTTGCTTAAAAAGACACAAAAGTATAAGAAGAAGGATTTAGGGTTGCAGAGCCTGTGCTTATTTAAGTAGCCAAAGAGTAGATGCTTTTAGATGAAGGGATTATTTAAAGCCTAAAACCTTGTTTATAACCACAGGGTCAAACAGACTAAAAATGCTGAAAAGATGTTGGGCAATGGCTAATTGTTTTTGTACTATATCTTAGATAATGACTGCAATGTTAACATAAAAATTTCTACCGTCATTGCATTTACTAATTAAATTATCATCACCAATACAGGATAAAAAATGCATCAAAGATTTTCTGGTTTAATCTTTGTGTAAAAGAAAAGGAAATATACTAATGTAACAATAACCTCTAACATGCCTGTACGACATAAATGAGGAACCAAACAACCAAGCACTCTGTTGAAAGAGGAACTTTATTCAGTGAAACGTGCTGCACAGTAATGATGATTCAAGCGGTGGGGAATTCGTTATTTTAAACAAAACAGTAACAGTCATAATACCTCCATATGCTGACTGTGACCTACATTCACAGTGTGTGGAATAACATGTTGTTCATAATTTCACAATCTATGTAGCTGCAATGAGACTAAAACAGAAGTAGTATAGCACTATGAACACTAACATAGCACACTAACTGCCAGGGGCTCTGCAACCTGACATGACATTACTTGATCACTACAATGTAAAAAGTGCAGGGTTATAATTAACAGTGCATATTCTTTCTGCTGTACAGTGTAATTGGGTCAGGGTAATCATGATGTTGTTGAATAACCACTATGTGTGTCAAAAAAGTAACAAATGGTATCTCAAATATACTACAGATGGATTTGATTACATTTCAAATGCTGTTAGATATTTGGGGAGTTTTTATCCTGTTTATCTGCACTTATTTTAATATAAACTTCTTAGATTTACATGTATTTAGATACTGTACAGTTGTGAGCCTATTTTCTGCAGTGTTGAATACAAAACGTTTAATGTGATATCATTACCCATGTGTAATCATTAGATTTGGCTGTTTGCATTATGTTATATATGCAGTGTACCAAACTACATTTAAAATATATTATGAAATATAACCAGTTAACCAGAGCAGTCTGAATCCAGATCAGGTGATACAGTAGCTCGCATCCTGTCTGTGGATGTTATTGCCAGGTTGTATATTATTTTTGTTCATTGCTGGTTTCCAGTTCAGCAGCTGTGATAGTCCCTAAGCACAAATAACCCAACTTTTCATAATTTCCCTCATGATTTGTGCCAAAAAATAAAATGGATATACCTTGAAAAAAAAACTCACTTACTTAATAGATTTAATAATAGATAGCCTGAAGGTAAGTTTAACGCATCCAAACCATGCAATACTTGCTCTAACCCTATGTGTTCTGCTACTGATTATAAATTGAACAATATACCCAATCACAGTTGAAAAGGACTAATGTGCTTATAATTGACTTTTTCGTTTTGAACTGGAATCATTAATCATAGCACCTTGGTATTTTTCTTTGACCTGAATGATAAAAAAAAAAAAATCTAATTAGGGACAGGGAGTAGATGTTTCAAACTACTTAACCTTGAAATGGCGTGGAAGTCCTCTACTTAAATTATTAATATAGCTTTACGTCTAGTTTCAGGTAGGAAGGGCAGCATAATATGTTCGTTTTTACTTGAGGAGTAGGGTAAGGACAGGAAAAATGTAATAACATAAGTGTGGCTTAATTTACTGCTGCTATTATTGTTTACTGTCTTGATTTAGTTATTCCATCTCATAGACCCCAGGCTAAATGGCCCTCTTTCCCATCCCCCCCCCCCCATCCCCCCTCGACCCTGCCCAAAGGTATTGAAAATATAGGCTCTTGTTACCGGTGTATCACTTGTTTTTCCTCTAACCCCTGTTATAATTGCAATGATAAGCAGAAATCAGAACCGCATTGCTGGATTGCTGTAGGACTGACCTCCCTTGACAGTTCTTGAATTATTCAGCTATCAAGGGCCCGCTAAACATTAAATGAAGCATCCTCTCTTCCCTGTCCTAAACCATTAAGTTATGCAAATGTGCAGATAATGGGACATATGACAGCTGGAGGCATTAATCAGGCAGCCTCTGATTCAGGGCTGCTGTTATGTGGAAACCACATCTGCCAACAGACAGAAAAAAACACAATTAGATCTCAGTTAATGCAATGATAAGAAACTACCCAGCACTCCTCAGCTGTGCTGGGCTATAAACCAGGTGATGAATTGCTCACTGGGGAAATACATATGTTGCCTTCTTCACTTAATTATTATTGTTTGTAAACAAGTTCACTACTGCTTTCATAGTACCCCCCCCCCCCCCCCCCCCCCCCCCAGCCCCATTTTGAGAGATTTAATAAACCCGGAATGGGTACCAATAATAATTAGGGTATTTACACACAATATGTTGTATATAGAAAAGACTATGTGTCTAGAATTTTGTAACCATAAGCACAAATCATAGATTTGCATAGCAGTTTCATCTATTCCTGGTTTTACCCGAGTTTAATACGGCAAACCAGAGCTTGTTACCTATACATTGGCTCTAATCAAGCACATACTAAAATCTGGGTGAACCTGCTAAGTAAAAATAGTCTTATTTCAATCCCTGTGATATTATCAGACAATTTGAGGGTTATACATGTTAAAGCAAATGTTTGTTAGATTTTAGTTACATATTTGATTTGCTGCATCTTCATTGTTAAACACCAGTATTTATTTATTTAATTCAGGGTTCAGAAATGTGTACAGGTTGTTAAAACAGCCCGCAGATACTACTACTACTACTAATAATAATAGGTCTCTTTGACTGCGGGGCCATGTTCAGGGCCCTCATCCGTTCGCGGGTTAATTTAGAGAACGCCCACGCGGAGTCTGCTGGCGACATGGCATCGTTTGTCGACCAGTGGACTCTAGGGGGCGTGCTCTGTACCACCTCCCCTTTTGTTTTGAATATTTAATTTACAGTCCTTTTTTACATCGGTTTTCGTTGAATTAGTTAAAAGCCCATTCCTTTTAGCATCCTCAAATTGAGGATGCTAATGAGAATTTTTTTCTCCAGCCATTATTTGACGGCTGGAGATGTCCTATATATTGGACGGTCGAATTTAATGGGCTTTTAAATAGGACTACTAATAATAGGTCTCTTTGACTGCGGGGCCATTTTCAGGGCCCTCGTCCGATCGCGGATTAAGTTAGAGCACGCCCACGCGGAGTCTGCTGGCGACATGGCATCGTTTGTCGACCAGTGGACTCTAGGGGGCGTGCTCTGTACCACCTCCCCGTTTTCTTTAAATATTTAATTTACAGTCTTTTTGACGGTTTTCGTTTAATTAGTTTAAGGCCCATCCTTTTTAGCACCCCTAAGGGTGCTAATTTGAATTTCTTTCCAGCTGTCTTTGGACAGCTGGTGTAGTCCCATTAAAATGGGCCTTAAAATAGGACTACTACTAATAGGTCTCTTTGACTGCGGGGCCATGTTCAGGGCCCTTGTCCAATCACAGATTAAGTTAGAGCATGCCCACACGGAGTCTGCTGGTGACATGGCATCGTTTGTTGACCAGTGGACTCTAGGGGGCGTGCTCTGTACCACCTCCCCTTTAATTATAAACATTTAATTTACAGTCCTTTTACCGTTTGTTTAGTTTAAAATGGGTTAACCAGTCTTTCTTAGCACACCTATTGTATAAGGGTGCTGAACTGAATTTTTGTCACCTGATTGCCACTGGGTGGGCGGTGTAGTCCCCCTACTGGTGTTAAATAGGACTACTACTACTACTACTAATAATAATAATAATAATAATAAATAATAATTAGAACTGCCAGGCAGTTTTACGGCTTCCAAGCTCAGAACCAGTACCAGTACCAAACACTTTGGCAAATAGTGCAGAATGCCATTTTTACTTATATGAATTCTATTGATACCTACTAATCAACTAAACAGTTTTTCAACTGAAGCAGTTTTAAATTGAAGAAAACATAGGTCTGGTGGCCATCTTGTTTTACAGAAGAACAATATTTTGCCATATTTGTATTCTATCATCACCAGAATGAAGCGTACCAAGTTTGGAGTTAGTTGGCTATACGGTTTTCTAATATTTTTGAATAATTTGCTAGCGGCCATTTTGAAAGTAAAATTTATCACAGCAGGTGTGGTTGATGACGTATACAAAGTTTGTTTTGTTGCTTTGGGTTGGCTAGGGATTTAAATTTCTCCCTGTCAAAACAATGGGAATGTGGCTGGAGCCGACAAGTGAATAAATGATTAAGTGATTAATTAGGCTCCAGTCAACAGTGTATAAAATAGGTGTTTACAGGTGGTAAGGGGGAAATGAAGGATTATGGTTAATGTTGCTGGAGGACCCCGGGAGGTCAGCATTGTCACTGCCTGCGCTACCGCCACTGCTAGAGGGCCCCGCGCTGAAGTCAGCATTGTCACTGCCAGGCCACCGTTGGAGGGCCCCGCGCTGAGGTCAGCATTGTCACTGCTAGCACCACTGCTGGAGAGCCCCACACTGAGGTCAGCATTGTCACTGCCAGCGCCACAGCCACTGCTGGAGGGCCCCACGCTGAGGACAGCATTGTCACTGCCAGCACAACCTCCACTGCTGGAGGGCCCCGGGCTGATGTCAGCATTGTCACTGCCAGCACCACCGCCACTATTGTTTTCTTTCAGATGTTTGTCTTTGCCATTGTGCCTATTTATTTGGTTTTGTTATTTTATCATTAAAGTGGGCAAAAGCGCTTTTAAACTTGCAGCTTTCTTGTGTCTGAGTCTCCTTCCTGGTAGAAACAGTGACGTCATCCTGTCACATAACCTCATGGATATCAACCTCATGCATGACCTATAGTCACTCCTGCAGGAATATATGCAGGTGAATAAATCCACACCCATCCCAATACTGAAGGAACTCAGCTCTCAAATACCAACAGGCAAGATTGGCATTCCCAGCTGCTTGTTCTGATGGCAGCTCTCACTACTCTTCTCCGGCTAACTGTCTAGATGCTAAAGTTATCCCTGATTGTCTAACTCCAAGGTGGCAGCCCTATTTAGGATGAAGGATAAAGCTGTCATTCTCATGGCACAACTGACAGTAACGAAGCGTGTCTGCCAGCCTTTCTGGAATCTTTACAAAACTGTGCCCTTGGAGAGTTTAATGGCAGATACCATATCATTCCACCATTATTAGACAATAATTTAATAGCAAATACACTAATTTGTTTAAAATACACTTGGAGAGATAAGACAGAAAGCATCACACGTTTTAGCGGACCTTTTTACATACAGTAGTGTGGCAAAGTGCCCGCCCCTGTGTGTATTTTGTGTTATATGTTGTGTGTTAATGTTGGTGTATAGTCATTGGTACAAGGGATATAAAAAGGTTTGTGTAACACAAGTGTTTAAAATGTATATTTGTATTTAGGCACGAGGATTGCACAGCACTTCACGTGCTGGTAAAATGCAATAATACGCGAGTACAGGGAATTGCACTTTATTAAGTCACATGCAGTTGTACCGAGACTCCAATTCAATGATTGATTAGCAATCGAGTCTCGGTACAGCTGCATCAAAGCAGCATGTTTTCACTCACACGGGGTTTTGTGTTCGGTGAGTGGAGAACGGGTGTGGAGACGAAGGTAATAATAATACACAATAATAACGTAAAGTAAAATATCAGCTCACCGTGTTGTTTAGTGTTAGTCCATTTTGTTTGTCTGTTTATTTTGGCTACCAGTGCCGTGTCCTGTGTTTTTGTTTGTCTTACAACCGTTTATTTCCTGACTGTCTGTTCATTTATTAAATGCTGAGCAAGACCATTCGCTCAGCTCCACCAAACTCCACCTCTCTGTATTTCCTGGTTCCTGTTTCTGGTCTGACGTCCCCCACTCCGGCCATCTTTGTGACAAGTAGTTACAGTCTGAATTTCAGTAGCTTTTAACATCAAAAACATCTTCACAAGTGCTAAAGTAGTAAGACCTTGAATTTGCAAAAGACTAAAACCCACATTTAGTTCTTACCATTAATTATGTAACTTCATACAGAGAAATACAATAAGACTGCTGGGATGATAGGCAGGTATTCAGTGTTATTAGACAGACAATAAATTATCTTTCAGTATCTCCTTGTGCTAGTGTACTGTCTGACCAAAGGAAGGAAGGCTCAGAGGACAGAACATTAAAGATTCAAATGTGTTCACAAAGTATCTATTTAGGGTTTATTGGTTCATTTTCAGCTTCGAGCCCAGAATCCATTCTATACAAGGACTGTATCACTTCCCAGCCTTGAGATAAGAAAATTAAGACAGACTAACAACTTTTATGGGATCCCACCAGAGAATACAGATATTTGTTCCAAATATGTTAGCAGAGAAAAACACTTGCAATGTTTTGCCAAAGTCTTTTTCTTTTTCTTTTTTTTCACTAATCTTTATTTTCATTTATTCTAGGTGTTCTTGTCTGAAATCCCCACGTATAATGTGAAAAGGTATTATATTGGTCAAAATTTTCCATTAAACAAATCTGTCCCTTAGAATTGGCATGTGTGTCAGTAAGCGCAATATAGCAACATGGCAGTGCACTATTTGAAGTCAGATTCCTGAAAGTATACAGTACTTTCAGCAACACTCATTTTTGAACCTGTAGATGCTGTAAACTACCATTTGCCAATAAAATAGGCCATTGGATTTCCTTTCTCTTTATGTCACTTTATGTTTATGTCACTTTGGTGTTTCTGAATGTTATCTCTATTCAAAGAAGTATTTCTATGTACAACTTAAGGCTTTGCTGCCATGATGACATTGCCAGACTTATTAGAACTTTAACAGCATAAAACAAGTCCTGGAGCTTTGCTGATGACACAACTGCTCAAATCAAACACACTCAATTCAGTTCTTTCACCAAATACCTGTCTAAGAACGGTTCACTAATCCTCTCACTCAAGCAATTACATTCGCCTATTTTGAGCACAGATTAATTCATCTGTATTTTTGTTTTTATTTCAGTAAGCACCATCTTTCCTCAGTGGTGATTAAAATGTGTTAGTGCTTTCTGCTTTCATTACAGTTGCACACTTCACAATGGGGAGACAAATGTCCTGTAATATGCAGGTTTCGTTTTATGTTCTCTGTCTCCCTCTTGTGTTGACAGGCAAGACAACAGTTGCATTTACTGTAGTGTCTGTCAGGGGTGGGCAACTCCGATCCTGGTGCGCCACTCCTGGTTTGACAGCAGTGTTAATTTAGTCTGCATTTTTTTTAATTTAATCATAGTTTTAGTCAAGTTGACAAAATGTTCTGTAATTTTAGACTAGTCTTAGTCTAAGTTGTTCTCTTACTCCAGTTGACTGAAATGGTCAGATGTTTGTCGAGTTTTAGTCAATAGATGTTGTTGGAGTCAGTCTTAGGTCGACTAAAATTAAGGATACTCAATGTTATTAAAAAAAAAAAAAAAAAAGATAAATAAAAAGCTTTTGCATTAACAGTTTATTTAACTGTATAATAACAAATACCTAAATTATACTCACTTTGAGTATAGATAGATCAGTAAACTTTCTTGTTCAGTAATACCGAGTCAGTATTGGTACCTATAGATGAGTGTTTCATTCTAAAAGCAGTACAATAATTCAGTGCTTTGTCAATGTTAGAAACAATAGTCCAATCATTTTGTATCTCTTATTATAGGTGTCTAACTGTTAAAAAGTGGGGGGCAAACTGATGGACTAACTGCCGAACTTAGAGAGGCTTTTTTTTTTTTTTTCAATAAAGAAGCTCTAAAAAAACCAAGCAAACCTTGCTGTTGTGAAGTTACAATTTTAGTAATTGCAAGCCGACAGCATTGGGCAGGTGTTTCAGCATAAAGTGTTCAATATGTACTTCCTGAGCACATATTAATTACAAATACATGCAATTAGCACCAAATGGTACTCCAGAACCAATGGCATCTCTGCACAGTGCTGCACCTAGAACTCCCACATGTAGTTTATTAAAGGAAAGTGTTAAAAAAAAACAAAAACAAAGAAAAACAAGTAATATTCTTTTGAAGGCTAGTATCGCCTAAATAAGGCAGTTTAAAATACTTGCCATATTAGAAGCATTGGTTACTATATTTTAAAAAAGCCTTCACTCTGAAAAAAATTGTTTTTTTTTTTTTTTTTGTTTTTTTTTTTTAATAAAACAATTTCAACACTATATATTTAACAGTATAAACGTAGCTGCAGGAAGGACCAGTCAAGAGTTGTTTCCTGTTTTATACCATTAAAATTGTCTTATTCCTCTAAGTCTCAAGAAATTGTGTTTTTGCCTTAGTGCTGCTTCTAAATATGGTCCATTGAGTTATAAAATAACTTAAAACAGTAATGTAACTGCAGCTACTGCAAACAAATAATGTCTTGCTAGTTTTAAAACATTTGTATTTTTTCTTTAACTACTGAGGCACGTTTTGCATTTACTTCGGATTGGGCACATTATATTGCAGCGTGTTGTGAAAGAAGCAGAAAACTGGAGAGATGCTTGCTTTGGTTCAATACTTTTTATTTAGCACACTCTTCTCTAGACACAGCTCCTCAGGATACACAGACACACAGATTATAGACAGGTCCAGCCTTTTCCATACATTCAGCTCCGCTCCTTATGCAGATTAGGGTACTGGAGCTCACACACATCCCACTGGTCAGCTGCAGATTTTCACAGTTGCAAAAACAGTACCAAGAGCCAGAATTACAGGACATGGATTGCTATGTTGCCTCCACCTTTTGCAGGGCACAATGCCCAAGAGCCCAGCTCCACAGTTAGAGTGATGCTAGTTCAGCTGGTGTCGCTGCGATCCGGTCTTGATTTTGCAGGTAGCCACTGGCAGTCAACAACAGCAGCGCCGGCAATGCAATCAGGGTACAGCTGGCAAGCGATGCAGTGAGGTCCTCAAACTCCAGTACAACACATAGGCCTCTGGCCACTGAAATAGTCTATAATAGGGTCAGATATTTTCAGAGCTCATCCGATCCTATGGCTTCAATGAATTGGAACCAGGCTTGCTCCTCTTGCTCCCTGACTGCATTGTCAGTGTACGCCAGCCTTACTTCCCTCTCCAGGTCGGTGGGCAATCGAGCCAAGTTTTCTCTGGCCATTCACTCCAGTCTTCGGAATCAGGCTCTGAGTAGCCACAGTTCTCCTGTGCTGCCAAACCGACATTGTAGGGTGGCCATCAGGGTGTGGTAAGTACCCTTCTCCTCATCAGTAAGGTTTAGCAGCACCATCTTGGCTGCTGCGCTTTATCTCCCTCACTCCAGCCGCACAGCTTGCCCAGTACCGCCACATGACCGTGGAAAGCCTCCCTGCTCGTGGTGCCATCAAAGCTGGCTGGTCAGTGGTCCTGCCCATCCCTCCCAGCCGGACGCCACTGGTGAACACCACGTCTGAGCAGTCCAGGACTCAGGCCGCCGCTTGGGAGAACTCCTTGCTTCATGCTTTGAGGATCGATTTACAACCCACTTTGGACACCGATGTACCACTGGGTAGGTATTGCTGAGCTCTCTATGCCAGAGCTGCCGGTAAACCCTTTCCTGGGATGATGCACTCAGTCCTGCCCACCGAGAGGATAAATCTATCATCCAAAGGAAGCCATTTCTCTTTTTCCTTCTCAAGACGGTACGATAAGACCTCTGCGTTGAGCTCAGCGTGTTGCTAGAAAACAGCTTCTCGAGTCAAACTGACTTGATTGTATTTCTCTTGCATTCATGCTGAAAGCTGGCTCGCTGTTTTCCCGAAATCAAGTACCGTGGCACATGCATAGCCCTTGATACTTCGGTATCTCGGTGCACAAGTGCTCAGTGCATTCTGCACCCGGTGCCAAGCGACTCAGCGTCAGTACACAGTCACAGCACTTGGTACGCACGGTGTAGACGATGCACACAGTGCTTGGGTCCCACTGCTACTATTCTAGTGCAGGATCGCACGGTGCTGCACAGTACTCGGTGCGCACGGCGCTCAGGATGCACGGTGCATGCGGTCTGTGGCCACTGCCTTATACCTAGTGCAACAGCTCACGGTGCTACACGGTACCCAGAGCACATAGTGCCACGCTACTCATGCGCACAGGGCTCAGCACGGTGCTTGGTACTATACTAGTGCACAGGCATATGGTGCAGCACAGTACTCAGTGCATGGTGCACAGTGAGGTATCCTTTGCTGCATGGTGCACGGTGTTAGCACTTAGCCAGTGCTTGAGTACAGTGCAAGTGGTGTTTAGTGCACGGTCCATGCACAACACCACGACAATGTCAGGCAAGTCGGGGTTCTATCCCTGCATGGTCTGCAATGCCAATATCCCATAAGAGGACAAGCTTACCCTCTGTACGCAGTGCTTGGGTGTTCATCATGCCACCTTGGCCCTCGAGGGGGATGTGACCTGAAGCACCTGCGAGGCGTTCCAGCCCCGGGTGAAAGAGGCTCGTTTGGAGAGGTCTACGAGGGCAAGCTCCGTGTCCTCTATGGCCGAACTGTCGGCAGCTCTTGGAGCCCCAGAGCCCCTCCTCCATGACATGTCCCAGGACCCCCTGCTAGACATCCCTGAAGTGCAGGCCGCATGCAGTCTCTCCCCAGCTCCGCAAGCAAGAAGGGTGAAGCGTTCCAAGCAGGAACCAGAACCAGATGGCCCAGGTCCTAGAGCTCTTGGCTAAACAGTCACTAGCGGCCCAGGCCCCTGTCCAGGCCACATTGCAGCCCCAATTGCCATATCCCCCTCTCCCAGGGGAGTTCAGGATGGATGGGAAGAGGCGTCTCAGCATAGCGACCTCTGGGAGGGGATCCTCCTTCTCCTCTGAGATGCAGGTGGGTGAGACCCCTGCTGAAGAAGAACCTGGCTTTGACCTTGATCATGACTGGTAGACAGCTGTGGCTGCTTGATGTGCCTATATCCCCAGGACACACCTTTGGGCCAGCCGTGGAGGAGATCTTACAGAGATCCCACTGGGAACGTGAGGCACCCTGGCAGGTGGCCGTGTTGCTCCCTCAGTTCCACTTGGGCCCTCCTCCCTTTCGAGGCATCACAAATACTTTTGTGACAGACCCTCTCCAGGTCTTGGTACTTCAGAAGGAAGTGGCCGCCTTGCTGTGCAAGCGAGAGGGGTACTACTCGAGGTATTTTCTGATCCCCAAAAAGGACGCCGGCTTTCCCCTTCTTAGACCTGAGGCTCCTCAATGGGTTCTTAAAAGGGTTCTTAAAATCTCCACTTCTCTTTTCAAATAAGTGTTTACAAGTTTGCTGTGGTGCCATTCGGCCTCTCCCTAGCTCCTCGTATGCTCTCAAAGGGCGTGGATGCTATCCTGGCTCCCCTGTAGCTGCAGGAGATCAGAGTAATAAAGTATCTTGATGACTGATTGATCTGTTCCCAGTTGCGAGAGTGAACACTGGCCCACGTGGCAATCGTGACAGAGCATCTGGTGAGGCTGGGCCATACCATCAACGATGCAAAGAGTCAGTTTACACCGATACAGTGCACTGCGTACTCGGGGCTCCAGCTGGACTCCAGTACGATGTGTGCATGTCTGTCCGGCAACAGAGTTGCAGCTATCCAGGTTTGCCTCTCCCTGTTTCAACAGGGATCGCAGGTCACCCTCATTGTGCCAGAAACTATTGGGTCTGATGGCCTCAGCAATATCGGCCATTCAGCTGGGTCTGCTTCGCATGCACTTGCTACAAGTGGCTCAATGCGTTCCACCTCAATGCCAAAAGCGCCAGACACCATCGGCTGACTGTGTCTCGCACGTGCTCATCTGTGCAAAGGTGTGTGAATGGGAGTAGTGTTGAACCGCCAAGTGTTGACGACAGACGCCTCCAACTTGGGTTGGGAAGCGGTCTGGGAAGGCAGAGGAGTATGCGGATCCTGGCCGGACCGCTGGACATCCCTGCACATAAACATGCTGTAGTTGTAAGTGGTATCCCTTGCTCTCCACCACTTTCTCCCAGTGCTGAGCAGTATGCATGTGTTGATCCAGGCAGACAACGTGACAGTGGTGGCATATGTCAAACACCAGGGGGGCCTATGGTCCCCGGAGTTGCATCGCATGGCCTACAGACTATTAACATGGGCTCAGAGGAACCTGCTGTCCCTAAGGGCGACACACATTCCCGGAGCGGTCAGCAGATCTCTTCTCCAGGAGTGGTCCACATCCGTCAGAGTGGCGACTCCACCCTCAGAGAGCGGAGTGTATTTGGAAAAGGTTCGGGAAGGCGCAGATCGATCTCTTCGCCTCAGCAGAAACAACGCATTGCCTATGGTACGCCCTTGTAACAAAGTGCCCGCCCCTGTGTATATTATCTGTTATGTGTTGCGTGTGGTGTGTTTAAATGTTGGTGTATAGACATTGGTACACGGGATATAAACGGGTCTGTGTAACACGAGTGTTTAAAAATGTATATGTGTATTTAGGCACGAGGATTGCACAGCACTTCACGTGCAAGTAAAATGTAGTAATATGTGAGCACGGGGAATTGCACTTTATTAATTCACGTGCTGGGATTCAAGTGAATAATTAATTGGTAATTGAATCCCAGCACAATAGTATATATAGATGCACGTTGGCACATACTGGGGGTTGGGTGTTCGGTGAGCGGAGAACGGGATTGGAGACGGAGGAAATTAGTAGTAGTAGTCTGTTTTCGTTTGTCTATTTATTTTGGCGTAGAGTGCCGTGTCCTGTGTTTTTCGTGTTTGTGTAAACCTTTTATTTTGTAATAAACCGGCGCCAACAGGCGTCTTCATCATTTCATTTCATCCGTCCTGTGTTTTGTATATTTCATTACCTTTCCTGGTTCTGACGCCGCCCACTTCGGCCGTCTCTGTGACACGTGGTGTCCTGCGTGGGATAACAGCGCCTCCAAGCGTCAGACCAGGAGAGGTGTTTTGTCAAAAAAAAAAAAAAAATAAAACATGGAAGGCTGGGACTGGAGAGATGGCTGCCAGGACCTGGAGGAGTTCCTCGGTGGTCTGGAGGACCAGGGCTGGTGCCTTGCCTGTGGGGAGTTTGGGCACCCGGTGGTGCGCTGCCCCTACCAGGAAGGAGAGGAGGAACTGCCGCAGGAGAGGAAGGTGAGGAGGTGGCAGAGAAGGGGAAAGGGGAAGAGGAAGGCAGAGGTCCCACCGCTGTCTCCACAGCCGCACCAGTCTCCTGCAAGGGAGGAAGAGCCGCACCAGTCCCCTGCAAGTGAGGGAGAGCCGCACCAGTCCCCTGTATCAAGGGGAGACTACACGCCGCTCCCACCTCCACCACCAGGAGACTACACGCCGCTCCTACCTCCATGGGCAGGAGCAGAGCAGCAGGAGCTGCCTCTGCCTCCGCCACCTCCACCGGCAGGCGCAGAGCAGCAGGAGCTGCCTCTGCCTCCTCCACCGGCAGGCGCAGAGCAGCAGGAGCTGCCTCTGCCTCCTCCACCTCCACCGGCAGGCGCAGAGCAGCAGGAGCTGCCTCTGCCTCCGCCACCTCCACCGGCAGGCGCAGAGCAGCAGGAGCTGCCTCTGCCTCCGCCACCTCCACCGGCAGGGGGAGAGCAGCAGGAGCTGCCTCTGCCTCCGCCACCTCCACCGGCAGGAGGAGCAGCAGCAGGCCTCTGCCTCTGCCTCCTCCACCGGCAGGGGGAGAGCAGCAGGAGCTGCCTCCGCCTCCTCCACCGGCAGGGGGAGAGCAGCAGGAGCTGCCTCCGCCTCCGCCATCTCCACCGGCAGGGGGAGAGCAGCAGGAGCTGCCTCTGCCTCCGCCACCTCCACCGGCAGGGGGAGAGCAGCAGGAGCTGCCTCTGCCTCCTCCACCGGCAGGGGGAGAGCAGCAGGAGCTGCCTCTGCCTCCGCCACCTCCACCGGCAGGGGGAGAGCAGCAGGAGCTGCCTCTGCCTCCGCCACCTCCACCGGCAGGGGCAGAGCAGCAGGAGCTGCCTCTGCCTCCGCCACCAGCAGAGGGTGAATGCCTGCTGGGTCCCTGTCCACCAGCAGAGGGTGAATGCCTGCTGGTATCACTTCCCCCACCAGCAGAGGGTGAATGCCTGCTGGGTCCCTGTCCACCAGCAGAGGGTGAATGCCTGCTGGTATCACTTCCCCCACCAGCAGAGGGTGAATGCCTGCTGGTATCACTTCCCCCACCAGCAGAGGGTGAATGCCTGCTGGTATCACTTCCCCCACCATCACGAGGAGAGGAGCTGGAGCTTCCTCTGCCTCCACCTCCATCAGGGGGAGAGGAGCAGGAGCTGCCTCTCCCTTCACCAGAAGGACCAGGACTAGATGCTGGCGGTCCTCAGCAGCCCTTGCATAGGCTGCTGAGGGAAGCACGGGGAAGAACCTCCCGGCTGCAGTGGCCGAAAAGAGGGCCAACACCCGCACCCCAGCTTGTCCTGACTGCCAGCCTCGCTTCGCCCAAGGATGCCAGCCTCGCTTCGCCCAAGGATGCCAGCCTCGCTTCGCCCAAGGATGCCAGCCTCGCTTCGCCCAAGGATGCCAGCCTCGCTTCGCCCAAGGATGCCTCTGCATCGCCTGGGGTTGCCCGCCGCTCTGCATCGCCTGGGGTTGCCCGCCGCTCTGCATCGCCTGGGGTTGCCCGCCGCTCTGCATCGCCTGGGGTTGCCCGCCGCTCTGCATCGCCTGGGGTTGCCCGCCGCTCTGCATCGCCTGGGGTTGCCCGCCGCTCCGCATCACAGCCGGAAGTACTGTGGCCGGAACCCCACGAAGGGGAGCTGCCGGCCATGAAGAAGGGGGAGGAGGTCTGGAGACCGCCAACCCCAGCAGCAGTTTCGCTGCCGGAGAAGGGGGAGGAGGTCTGGAGACCGCCAACCCCAGCAGCAGTTTCGCTGCCGGAGGAGGGGGAGGAGGTCTGGAGACCGCCAACCCCAGCAGCAGTTTCTCCGCCGGAGATCGTGGGGGAGGTCCGGAGACCTGCTCCCTCTGCAGTTTCTTCCCTGCAGGAAGAACGGTGGTTGAAGCCCCACCAAGGGGAGCTGCCGGCGCCGAAGGAGGGGGAAGGTCAGGAGACCACACCCCAAGCAGCCTTTCCGCTGCTAGGACTACCCTGGCAGGAGAATGCTACCCTGCTGACAGCATTACGACCTGTGGGCCCCTGGAAGCCTCTGGTCCTGGCCAAGGACTTTGGGCGGGACTTTTGGGCTTTTAAGGGGGGAGGTGGCCATTGAGGCCATGTGTGCTTTGCACAGGAGGGGGTATATGTAACAAAGTGCCCGCCCCTGTGTATATTATCTGTTATGTGTTGCGTGTGGTGTGTTTAAATGTTGGTGTATAGACATTGGTACACGGGATATAAACGGGTCTGTGTAACACGAGTGTTTAAAAATGTATATGTGTATTTAGGCACGAGGATTGCACAGCACTTCACGTGCAAGTAAAATGTAGTAATATGTGAGCACGGGGAATTGCACTTTATTAATTCACGTGCTGGGATTCAAGTGAATAATTAATTGGTAATTGAATCCCAGCACAATAGTATATATAGATGCACGTTGGCACATACTGGGGGTTGGGTGTTCGGTGAGCGGAGAACGGGATTGGAGACGGAGGAAATTAGTAGTAGTAGTCTGTTTTCGTTTGTCTATTTATTTTGGCGTAGAGTGCCGTGTCCTGTGTTTTTCGTGTTTGTGTAAACCTTTTATTTTGTAATAAACCGGCGCCAACAGGCGTCTTCATCATTTCATTTCATCCGTCCTGTGTTTTGTATATTTCATTACCTTTCCTGGTTCTGACGCCGCCCACTTCGGCCGTCTCTGTGACAGCCCTCCACCATTTAAGAAGTCCGCTCAGCGTAGACACCCTTGCACATGAAAGGCCAAAATGTTTTTGTACCCTTTCCTGTCAATACCGCTGCTCCCGGCTTTTCTCAAAAAAGTAGTAAAGTTAGAGAAAGAGTCGGTTCTCCTAGTGGCTCCCAAGTGGCCCAGGAGAGTATGGTTTGACCCTGTGCCAACTGTTGCACGGCCAGCCCTAGGAAGTTGGCTGCATCTTGGGCCCTCTTCAGAAGTGCCTCAATGTCTGATGTTTGTACTGCGGCTAGCTGGGCTATGTCGCATACCTTCTCCAAGTTCTACCATCTTAACCCTTTGTGGTCCAATGTTGGACCAGGTCCGACATTACAATTTTCCCTTTGCAGTCCGATGTCGGACCCAGTCTGACATCATCAAAAAGATGTCAAGCACGGGTTTCTAGTCATTTTATCTCCGGAAAAAGTCGAAAAAACCTTTCAATGGCCGAGTGAGATCGATAGGAGCTGAAAGAAACTGAAGAAAAGGGGTGGATCTGAGCAATACACATAGCCCCTGCACCACAGAAGTAACATGGACATAAACAAAGAAGATAGCTACTTCCACATCCAGTTCTCAAAGAATATCACGGAGGATCTTCTAACACATGACAGTTTCAATAAGCTCCTGAGAATTATTAAGACTTTTGATTTCAAAAGAGAAAATAAACCCCTAAACAGCAAAATTATTAGCTATGCATAAACAAAAGAAACAAAAACAACTCTGAGGTTTATAACTACTTCAACAGTTTATTATTGTTGATCAGAATAAATGCGCCACGTTGCCTTTTGCCAGAGCATTCACAAGCTTAAAACCTCAGTGTCCTACAACAACCAGGTCTCCAGCAGAGAGTGTGCGTTTCTTATCAGAACTTCCCTAAATTCAGTATGCAATTCTCTCCCTACCTAGAATGCACTTTCTTAAAGGCACAGTCTGGTAACAACAGGCATGTCACATTGCTTTTTTTAATTGTTTGTGCAAACTCCGAACATGTATTTAAGAAAAATAAAACCGCGCACAGTTCTTTTCAGTGCTGTGAAACAGAGGGCTGGAAATGTTGGCTCCGCGCTCCGCTCCAGCAACTATCCTGCTCCGCTCACACTCCGTCCCTACCACAGGGCCGGATTACCATTTGCCCTAATATGCATAGGGCCCCCAAAATACAGGTTATCGTGGGGCCCCCACATCCTTTAATCCAGCCCTGGACATTGTCAATACCTTTTAGAATGTTGGGAATTAGGGAATGTTTTGTTGTGTTTTCAAGCACTTCACTGTGCTCCGCTGCAAGGTTTGGAGATGGCGTTTCTCTGGAAGCTGCGTGTGACATCAGAAAGACAGCAGCCAAGAGCAGCAGGCGCGAGAAGGGTATTACTGCAGCCTGCAGTTGCTGTGTCATAGCGTCTGTCTCATAACGGAAGTTGCAGTTGTCACATATATCTACATAGGAAACGTTAGTCTTGAAGGGCTACTGCAACAAATGGGGGTGGAGGGGGGTGAGGTTGTAACGGTTCATTATAACGGAAGTGGTTTAACAATGGTGTGTCAGTTATTCATCAACTAGCTGCAGAACATGCTTCCAATACAATCTTAATAAATACAATGGATGAATATTTAGCCAAATTTGATATAATCACAATATATATAAGTGTTAATCACACTTTGTATCGTTCTGTGAACTACACTACAGCCACCAAGAGAACCAACCATGCAGGTCAGTTAGCGAATGGGAGATTTATTGACCTAATGTCCTTGTCAAGGTAAAACTTGACTCTAAATGCAATTCCAGCAGCAACTGTGCTTGTGTTTCTTCATACATGTAAACATTCTGACCAGTAACTGGTGATCGTGAACTTGCTGTAGGGTGTGAAAGATTTTTATATGAGGCAGAAGAAGGTGCAGAGATGTTTGCAGGTAACCCACAAACACTTAATAAGAAGTGCATTAAAGTACAGGTAGTATTTAAAGTACTACTAGAAAATGCTGTGACATACAAAGTACTAAAATATACTATCGTACTACTATGATGTCCTATAGTATTACTATTAAATACTATAAACTACTACAATATACTATTGTACTACTGTAAAGTACTAAACAATTACTCTAAAGTACTATAGTACAAATACGATGGACTGTAGTAGTACTGTAATGGACTATAATAGTACTATAAAGTACGACAGTATACTATAGTACTTTTTGGTAAGGGAGCAAAGGAGAGAAAGTAAACAAAAACAAACAATATATGCTACAAAATGTATTTAGATAAAAACAAGCATACATTAAAAGCAATTACATGAAATAACAGTGCAAGCATTTGAATCCTCACATATCACACATCATTACCCTATTAAATACCCCATTCAGATGGATGCTAAAGTGCAATAGAATTTTAACATCACGCATATTATTTTTTAATTAGCGTGACCATGAATGCATTTCTGTTGGCTAAACACGGTTTTAAGCTTTATTTCTTGTGTTGGTTACCAATGAAAACACAGTTTTAAGCTTTACTTCCTTCTACAACTGCCATACCACCCACTACATACGTACCATGTGACAACTTCAACTATGAGATAGCCGCTATGAGACAGCAGCTGCAGGCTGCAGTAATACCCTACTGGCTGGCGCAGCTGCTGTCTGCTATACAACCTATCTGGTACAATGTGCGCGCGCACACTTACTCCACCCCTACAAAGATGCCCATTTAAGAGCTCAAATTAACAAAACAAGGAGCAGCATGATTCAATTTCAGAACAAAGAGATGTTTTGTTTGTGAGAAGTGGTAAATTTCATACTATCTGATGTCTTCAACAATGCTTGTGACTATGAATACAATAAATTTGAACGAGAAAAAGCTTAATTTGAGAAACGCTTAGCACAGATTAATGTAACACTACAACAATGAGTTATACACATACCTACAACTACCATAATTAGTACATATAGATTTAGGAAAAGTCATATCTGCCAGACAGGTTGATTAAATTCTAATTAAAATCATCACACAGCAGAATGTACTGCCTTGGTCTTTCTATTATAACTAAGCTTAATGTGAACTCTTCTAACAACACAACAGCTTTTACTCACTTCTAATTTGGGCAATATAGTGTTTACCCACTTTTCATATAAGGGGCAGACGTAGGACCTGTACCTTTGCTGTGACCAGCGACGTGTCGGTTAAGCTGCTGCATGCTCACTTCATAGGATTACACGCACAGCACTCATCTAGCTTTGGACCCTGAGAATATATATTTTTCTGGATATTAGCCTAACAGTGCACTGCCGCAGAGGTGTCAATCACCAGCTTTGCGTATATCGGGTTGGACAGCAGGGAAATCCTATTGGTTAAGAGAAGCAAAGCGCTAACTAGCAATAGCCAATCAAATGCGTCTTATGACATGCAGTGCCTGTCCACTGATTATAATGAGAAGATGGCGTTTGCAAGTCTTTTGTTATTATTGTTAATTCTGACTGCTTGTTAACAGCAATAAACACAAAGGAAAGAAGAAAAGGTAGGCGGGATCTAGGGGACTTTTTAATAAAAAAATAAATAAATGGGAATAAAGCACAATTGACCTTGCTGTCTTAAAATTTGTAGAGATGGCATCATCTTTACAATACTGTTTAAAATAAAAAATAACACAAATGCCTATAGTCTCTTAGACAAGTTAAAGTATATAGTAGTACATTGACTTTTTGATTAACTGCAAAGGTGTGTGCTTACTGCATTTCTCTTGATTTTACCGTAGATAATACTGTGCGATGTTACTTCTTTGGTTTGGTAATTAATAAGAAGTCGCTGAAAGGATGACACATGTAGTCGGACGATGTTAAAAAAAACTGTCATAAAAACCTAATTTAAAAAATGTAAACAATGGTCAACCCAAGTTCCTACCATGCCACTGTCTGGCCTGGAGCACCAAACAGGGGAGTTTACCCACTTTTTCAATTACCACTACACCACTGCAACACATCTTGCATTTACAGCAAAAATATTCAATACTGTCTACTGCAAAACGCATACCCCCCCCCCTCCCCTTACGGAAATGTCCTATAGGATCCTCCTATAGTACTCAAAAAAATATATCCTCCTATAGTACTCAATAGGGTCTCCCTACAGTAGTACTACAGGACACTCTATAGGACTAAAAAGGTTTTAAAGAAATGCTATAGAGCATTCTATAGGACTTGACCAATTTACTATAGGACTTTCTATAGGTCTATAGGGACTTTGTCTATCTCTGTCCATTGTGATTATACTCTCAACCTGTCCCTGGACTCTGGCTCGGTTCCCGCTGCCCTTAAGCTTGCCCGGTACTCCAAAAACCCTCCATCGACCCGGCTGACTTATCTAATTTCAGTCCCATCTCCAATCTCACTTCTCTCTCAAAAACTCTCGAAAGGGCTGTAGCCAGCCAGCTGATAAAACATCAACATAACAATCTGCTTGAATCGCTTTGTGATGGTGGTCCACTATGAAAGGCGGTGTATAAAATAAAGATTGATTGATTGATATTATTCCAGCATACCATTCCAAGTATCTGAAAGCGGTTGTGTGTGCTGTTCATGGAAAATTATGAACTCCGGAGGTAAGGCGGTTGTACAATGGGAAACTATGCGTGTGTACTTTGAAAACCTCAAGATATCCATCTTATAGTTGCCTTGTCTTAGGATCTGCTTTTGACAAATAAGAGAGAACGCAAACAGGGCTTTTTTACTATCAATATATACTTTGCTTTGAGAAAGTAGATGTCCTGTTGCGTACAATATGATTGTTACATCACAAAAGTTGTTTTTCAGCAATTCGTTTTAATTGTGTAGGTTTTTTACATTTCTTTGAAGATTATTAGTATGCAGCACAGGTTAAAGAAAAGCGGGCGCCAGACAACGGATAGAATGAGTCGGGTGTCAAAGTGAACATGAGAATTGCAGTGAGTGAGGAAGCCAATTTGCTTTAAAAAAATTCAAAACAGACCAGACATTGTCATCAATGGATTCAGGAAATCTGGAATTTATGATGCAGTGTAAACTGTGCCTGCTACTGTGGTACCCGTACGACTGTTCCTTTTAGCTTAAGCAGTTTTTATTATTATTTATTTATTTTTTATAAGGAGTTAATTAAGTAACAAACAAAAATTGTTTTATGCCAGACTTGTTAGAAAATCTGCAACATTAGTGCAAATTTGTTTTAAATTGTTATGGTCGACACGTGTAGATACTACTTCCGTTCAGGTATTGCAAACAATACTTAATAATAATTAATAATGATTTCAAATTAATGGCAGATGAAAACCTACCATGCCTTCAAGCCGTTCCTTTTCAGATCAGACTATACACTTGCTTTAACATGCTTTTAAAATGCTGGGGCTGTTGAATTACAGTTAAATATTTTCAATGAAAGGGGCACTCTGTACAGAACATTGGGCTGGTGGACCTAAGTGTCCCTTTCTGACCTGTGGTTCAACAGAGGCAGTTTAACTATATGAGAAGTTCAGTATTAGAAATAGAGTCACAGGTATGCCTGGGTATGAATCAACATAGCGATACACCAGTCTGGTGTAACCAGAACTGACCATCTTTACCAGCAGTTTAAAAAAAAATAAAAAATAAAAAAACATTTAGTTTGACTTTGGCTTCTTACACCCTAGGTGATTCAGAATCTTGTGCCGCCAATCTTTTGGGTGAACAATGAAAAAATGAATCACAAAAATGTAGAAAATATATTTCACACCCAGACAGAATTATAAAGGCATATGCTAGAGAGAAACTTAATTAATTTTGCACAGACCAAGTTTAAATAATCTGCACTAATTTGTAATATCTGAATGTCCCCAAAGGGGTGGGTAGTAGCCTACAGGGGGCAACTGTAAGGAAACTGCAAACTACTTTTCAACTCCTTAAATTAAATGGATGCGACAGGAATCAAATGGTAAGGTTAAAGGAAGGCCATTATAAGATCTAGCATTAGTGCATGATATGCATCTGTATGTCAACACAGTTCTTTCTTTACCTTTTTTGTTTTATTTTACTAATTCATGCAGCCCCTGTCATTTGAAGCAATTTAATACATCAGGCAAATAAAACATTGTCCAGGGTTATCACATTCACAGGTATAGGCTAGGTTATTTCAGCTTTTGTCATATCACACAATGACACAGCAACGATTACACTATGTAACACAATTTTTGTTCCTGGGTAGTAAGTGTTATTTCCTAATTGCTTATGCCTCAGAAGTATAGAAAATGGCTATTATTCTCCACAAACTTTGCTTTTGTGACCAAGACAGTGATATTTCAAAATATCACTATTTCCAATGGGAAAACGGGCAAATGTGTGTCTTTTCGTTCACATAAAGTCAGAAAAAAAACAACATATGAATCCAAATTAACATGTATTTATACTAAAGTAACACAAACATGACTACAAAAGATTTAGAAGTGAGTAGTTTTTCGAGATTTACGATTATACTGTAAATACAGTTATGGTGTCTTGTCTGCAGCAGATGTAACATCATATTGTCATCAAGACTTTCACTCAATTGCATTTTCAGTTTATTATATTTCTGCTTAGCAGCTCATGGTCTCAGCATCATTATCCACACCAGATTAAACGTACTTATACAGTGTTCTTCTATAGTAGGACAGTGACAAATCACGGTCCCAGTGGTGATTTCTTTCATATTATTAGAATGTTAAAATTATGTTAAATGTTAAACGCAATCTCTTGCAGACTGATAAAAGGGCAGGTACATTTTCTTATACTTTAAATTCAACGATGTAAAGCTAGCCTGACTTTACCTTTTCCAAGTGCTTCTGCTATGTCTGTTACTACCTGTATCTTCAAGAACATCTCAGTTTTATTTTGAAGGACAGTAAAGGATGCACAAACTCTAAAAGGGATAGATCACCTTCATAAAAAATGATAAAAAATAATTGGCAACGACTACATTTTTAGATTAGAAAACAAATAAATAAGTTGGGACTGAAACCACTGCAACACATCACTTCCTGACAATACACTTTACGATCCTTTTCTTCTAGATAATTTAGCAAGGTAAAACTTAAATGTAAGAATTTCAAGTCAAGTAGACAGACAAAAGTTTCAGCTAAATGTCTTCATCTGTATATTGTGCTTCAGCATAACCCTCGCTGCCAAAATATCTAAGCAGTGCTGCAAATAAGGCTTTGGGTCTGGGAGTAATTTACCATTTTTAACACAGACAGAGTAAAAGCTATTTTCAGTGGGCAAAATGCAACATTACCTTGAAGTCATGAATAATTTCAAGAAATACTGTACAATGTTTAATGGTAATGGGTAGGCATTAAAAAAATTAAGTCTTCCATTTTAACTGCAGTTTACTTCACCTACTGTACAACCACACATATTCTACAAGGTTCTTATCAGCTTAGTGTATTTCTTTCGAGGTATCACACTGACTACAAATTAATTAAGTTACTTATATTTTAACATTACATTCTTAAACTCAGTGAACATGTTAATTTCAATATAAAGCCATACAGATAAATAAGGAAATGCACTAATAAGTTACAAACCAGTTTGTTGAATATTATACGCACCTTTTTTAGCGGTTGCCGCTGACGATGGTTGCAGTTGGATTTGTAGCTGGAGTGGGATGTTTACATTTCACCCTGTGTGGCTTCCAATTTTAATGTGATTGGCTGCAAAGATGTAAGGGCAAGCCCAAGACTGGATAATGTTGGTTGACTTGACTTTTCTTGTCTAGCTTCCTAGTAACTGAAGACATTGTATTTTGGAAGATGTAGTTGTTGGAAGTTTTAGGGGTGGCAGACAAGCTGTGCAGCAAAATTGCGATGTATATTTTTACGCATAAAATTTAAATTTAGTGCGTATTTCAGATTTTTTTAAATGCACAACAGCGCAGGTACGCAGCGTATCTGTACCACTGTGTCCATGGACAATATTCTGATATTGGGTCAAAAAAATGTACAATAGTTAAAAATGCCATCTTACAGTGGAGAAGTCTTGACCAGTCCCAGGATTGGCAGGGCATTCTGCTCGTGGACCAATGAAGGCACTAGAAAGTTGGTCTACTTTCCTTTGTTTTACCTATTCACAAGTAGAGCATGACAGAGCAGGAGGGAAATCTGCAACCTGCCCATACAGTGCTGTGAAAAAGTATTTGCCCCCTCTGATTTTCTGCATTTTTGCACATTTTTCACATTCAATTTGGTCAGATCTTTTTGTGGGTTGTAGTAGTATTTACAGGGAGACTGAGAGAAAAAATGACACCAAAGTTTGGTGCTTGTTTCATTTGTTTGATGTGCTACGTAATCAAACATGCAATTGTTAGGTGTGAAAAAGTTATTGCTCCCCTAGTTAACCAGAACAAGGTGTAAAATCGTCCAGGTAGTCACAAACAACCACAGAACAACATCCAGGGATCTGCAGGCCTCTCTCGTCAGTGTTCATGACTCCACCATCAGAAAGACACTGGGCAAAAATGGGATTCATGACAGAGTAGCAAAATGGAAACCAATGCTCACTAAAAAGAACATTAATGCTAATCTCAAGTTTGCCAAAAAGCACCTGGATGATCCTCAAGAGTTCTGGAACAATGTTCTATGGACAGATGAGTCAAAAGTGGAACTTTTTGGCGAGCACACGCACAGTTATGTCTGGCGAAAACCAAACACTGCCTTCCACAGTAAGAACCTCGTAAGTCAAGCATGGTGGTGGCAGTGTCATGATTTGGGGATGCTTTGCTGCGTTAGGACCTGGACGACTTGTCATTATTGAAGGAACCATGAATTCTGCTCTGTAGCACAGCACTCTACAGGAGAACGTCAGGCCATCCGTCCGTAAGCTGAAGCTAAAGTGCAGCAGGGCAATGATTCGAAACACACAAGGAAGAAAAAAAATATGCAAAAAAGCAGAAAGGGGGCAAATACTTTTTCACGGCACTGTATATCTCTGTGCAGTTTCAATGTGTATTCTGACTGACTATTTGTTTTAATACCCTGAAAAAATACCTGCTTGTTGAAGGGAAAAACCAAACACAGTACAACAAACAATACCAAAGTACATTTTTACAATGATTACAAGATATTTATTAGTGTTTTTCAATTTCTCATATACAGTTAGAAAATTAGATTGACGAAATGTCAATTGCTACATCAAATGACAAGACCCCATTTTTATACAAAAAACATCTCCACTATATACAGTATGCACACACACTTTACAGTTCTATGAATGGCAGAACATGAGGTAAAACATTTACAAAACTAAGTTACTGTAAGTAGAGAAAGTTTATCTAATCTGCTGGCATCATAAAAGACTCAGACAGTCATAACCACCTTTTTAATACAGAATGATATTGACAGACATCCAGGACAGATCATGCATACCAAGAAGACATTGGTCCCTATATTATATAGAAGGCACAAATACCAACATATTTATTGTGTAAATGAATGACAGGTTTGCATCATTTCTTGGCTTACTACAAAATTCAAAAAACACTACTACATATGCTTCTAACAAAGTAAACTCTGCACAGCTGTATTTAAAAATGCAAAGCTCTAGGATTGATGTGTCTTCATAAAAACGTTCATAAATTCTGCAAGCTTTCTTGCCTCTTCCACTGTGATAGCGTTATAAAGAGAGACTCTGATTCCTCCCACAGACCTGAAATGTAAAGAAGGAAACCGCATAACACACTATTTCTGAAGTTAGACAAGGTCACAGTGGCCAACAATAAAACTAATCCACACACTACTCACTGTTAATAATAATAATAATACATGTGTAAAACAATTCATTTACACACACAGCAACTCCCATACACACAATTTGATTAAAAATAATTACACTAGATGGCGGTCTTTCAATGCGGTAATGCAACAGTGGGAAACAGAACTGTTTATTTTTAACAGGGAGCTGTGTTATATTTAGGCTTGCTACTATTCGATTACATTTTTTTTTTTTAAACCACATTGACAATTAATATCGACGTTTATTTTGGAAAGCATCATGTTTGGTACTTGCAAGCAAATGTCAATAGTTTTACTGTGACTATTCCGGTCACTATGGCTCAGAGTGAAGATTAAATCAGGCTGTGCTGAACATAAAACCCATGCAATTTTTAATTTGGGTAATATTTTTTTTGTAATAAAATATTAGTTTTTTTCAGTTCACATAGCTTAGTCAAATCTAGGATTTTAAGTGTACACCCTAAACATAAGAGGGTGGGGTTCACGAATTTGTAATCTTTATCCGATAATAAACGATTTAGGGCCAAGCTACGTATAATAAATGCATCTACAAATAAACTGAATGCCGTTATTATGATTGGTCTATAAATTAACTTTTGTATTACATAACTGCACTATAAACAATTCCAAACAGCCGGACAAAAGCAAAAGCTTTGCAATAGAAAACTATGCCGTACGCAGCACTCAAACAACTTGTCTGACTTCTAACCCACTTTCTATCTTTATTACTTCCCTGGGAACATTCAAACCTTTAAGGATCCCTTAGCAACAAAATGTAGCATTGAAAGGAATGTGTTTCATTAGGAGTACAAAATAGAAAATCTACAAACAGCCTTCAAAGTTGAAACACCCCCCTCCACACACACACACACACACACACACACGAGGAATTTACCAATCACTTAATCAAACCTGCTAATAAAAAAAAAGTAATATGTAGTGTTACAAAATTACATTTCTGTATTGTGTTTGTTTATCTATTCAGATACAAAATTTATATCAAAGTGTTATTTAATAATGGGAATGAATCTACATACCTGTGGCCTTTGAGAGAAATCATACCAAGTTTAGCAGCTTCATCTAAAAACGTGTTTTCCAGGGCTGTGTCTCCATTATTATTTCCGATTCGGAAAGGAATGTTCATTCTGCTTCTGCTTTTCAATTCAACAGGGCACCTTTTATTGAAATTGATGCATTTTTTGGTCAGTGTCGAAGAAATTTAATAAATAAATGCAGTCTTTTTAGCAGATACCCTTTTTTTATTTCAAGACACTAATAATAAAACTATGGTATTGGTTACGGTAATAGGTCACTATTTTAAGGGCCATTTTTGTTAATTAACTGTTAAATAGCTAATAAACATGTAAATGTACAGTACCAGTCAAAAGTTTGAGTACATCTGCTTGCAACCAGGTTTTTCATGATTATCTACGCTTTTAACTGTATAAACTTGTCTATAAACACTTAATATTTCATTATATGATGTGGACTTATATAAGCTGATATTCACCAGTGAATTACATTAAAAAATTTCATTTTTAAATGAAAATGTAAATCTTGTCAATTTCAATGAAATGGTCACCCAAAGCAAGGGGATTTCAGTCTGAAGCCCAAGTCAGTTAAAAGTCTGAAATGTGTATAACACGGTGTTAGAACACTGGCCTAAGTATAAAAGTGTCTTTGTTGGATGTTCTCTGAGTTAACTAGCATGTTACCTAATTAACCTTTTGTCACCAATTATTGTTAACAGGTGAGGGTCCATGATTACTATAAATATAGGTAGCATAGGCACAAGTTTGTCATTCCTGAATGTGAGGGAGCAGAAGTTATGCAAAGAAAAAAGACTGCAATTACTTTAAGAAATGAAGGTCAATCTTTAAGACAAATCACAAGAACTTTGCAAGTGTCGGTAACTTCTGTGGCCAAGACCAACGATCTGAAGAAACTGGCACTCATGAGGACCGAACAAGGTCAGGCAGGCCATGGGTGACCTCAGAATCAGAGAACAAGTTCATTCGAGTCACAAGTCTGCGAAACCAGCGATTAACTGCCCCTGAAATACAAGCTCAGCTAAATGCTACTAGAAGTACAGATGTTCAGAGGAGATTGCGTGAAGCTGGCCTAACTGAAAGAATTGCTGCAAAGAAACCATTGTTAAGAGTGCAGAATAAGAGGAAAAGACTTGCCTGGGCCAAAAAAAAAGAAAACAGAAACTAGACGTTTGAGGAGTGGAAATCAGTGTTATAGACCGAGGAGTCTGAAATACAAAAAAAATTTGAAATATCTGGGTCCAACCGCTGAGTATTTGTAAGACGCAGAGAGGGCGAGCGCATTAGTTCTGCATGTGTGGTTCCCACTGTCAAGCATGAAGGAGGCAGTGTCATGGTCTGGGGTTGCTTTGCTGGTGACTTAGTGATCTTTACCAAATCCATGGAAAGCTCAACCAGCATGGCGATCACAGCATACTTCAGAGGCATGCCATTTCATCAGGATTACGGCTAGTTGGGCAGTCCTTTACTCTTCAGCAAGATAACGACCCCAAAACACACCTGTGTCACTCGAGTCCTGCTGTAATAAATACTGACCTACATCCACCATATGTATAATGTGACACATAAAAGGTATTGCCATATGGCCGGACAGGTTACTTCATATACTGTATGCCCAGATTGTTGCAAAAAAACTTAAGAATGTCCGAATCAAGTTTCAGCACAGCTGGATAAGCAGTTCTCTAGGGTAGATCTCAAAGTCTAAAATGTGATATTCACATATACAGACAGAACGATAAGACACTTGTAACAAATCTTAATCTGCAACTGTGTTGCTGAATCGAACTACTACAACCCACAAACAATGAGAATAATTAAAATACTTACACATAGAACCCATTAGATTCATTAATCTCGTCATAAATCAGCTTTGATTTCGTGATGTTAAGTTTCTCCATGGCTTCAGCGCTCCCATTGTTCCTGATCCATTCAAGGACCAGCCCCATGATGTAGATACTAGTTTTAAAATAAAAATGTGTTAAGGGCAATATTTATAGAACCATCAAAACAATGATCTGACTTAGGAACACCAACAAATTTACAAATGGGCAGAATAATTTCCAATTTACCTGAAACATGGAGGAGTATTGTATATGGAGTTATTCCCAGCCTGAATTTTGTAGTCCAGCACAACAGGGCATTCTTTAAGGGCAACTCCTAACAGGTCTTCACGAACTATCACCACTGTCACCCCAGCACAGCCAATGTTCTTCTGAGCACCAGCAAAGATCAGACCGAACTAAAGAAGAAAGGGGAGGTATTTTAGTATTTCACAAAACCGATGGGAGTTCTACATATTCCCATAAGCAACTGAAATAAAAAAAAAAAAAAGTTGCCATAAAAACGTCTTTGAAATTCAGTCTGTGTTAAATGTTAACCCTTTCCGGTCCGACATTACAATTTTCCATTTCCTGTCTGACATCAAAAAGACAAAGCACAAGTCTCTAGTCGTTTTTCTCCAGAAAAAGCCGAGAAAACCTTTCAATGGCCAAATGAAGCCGAAAAAAAAAGCGTATCTGATAGCCCCATGCACCAGAGATAACACGGGCATAAACAAAGGAGATAGCTGCTTCTGCATCCAGCGCTCAAAGAATACCATGGACATTTACAGCACTTTATGGAGGAGTTCGGAAATAAAACGAGTGATCAGGAGAGGATTCATCAGTAGTAAAGAGGTATGTTAAATAAAGTGAACAAGGGGTTGGGCTTGGGCTTTGATATAGTATATAGTACTGAGTGTCTTTTGTGATTTTTATTCTGGGGGGTTTGGGGGGGGGGGGGGGGGGTTATTAAAAAATTGGATCCGACACTCCTGACAAACGCTGAAAAAATGGACTGCAAAAGGTTAAGTTATCGCTGTGACTAGACAATAAATGCTGCGTGCAAGGGTCTAATGCATCAACACAAGTTTGACAAGATATGGTAACTTGAGATTTAATTGTAAGTGTTCTATAGAAGGATTTTGTGGTCTACAAGAGTATGCACTGCCTTGACCCAAGAAAAATCTAATTCCCAAAGTGCCGACTTCTGCATATTTTGTTTAAAACAGATTTAAGCCCCATATTCAGGACCTTTAATCCAAAGTAATAATTGTACCATTCACAGATTATATTTTCAATGTATAATAGACAGTGTCTTCCATTCCTGTAGGAATATATAAGGCCTAAAAATGAGGACAGGGTCTTGAATTTAGAACAAGCTTTACCTTTGAAACATCCACTGGCTTAGATAAGAAATTGGATGACATGTCACAGGCAAGGATAGCTCCTTTTATGTCAGGGATAAAGTCAAACTCCACACCGTTCACTGTCTCATTAGAGCAATAATACACATAAGATGCACCAGGGCTCAACTTCCAGGTGCTGGGGTCTGGAATTTCTACGAGAAAAAAGTAAACATTTAAAACAGGATTGTACACTTTTTTAATGTACTGAACAAAAAGGACGTATTTTGGAAGCAAAGCTGTGACTTGCACTCAAGTTAGTGGAACAATTTCCCCATAGTTTTTTTTTTTTTGTTTTGTTTTTTTTAAAACCTGTGATCCTGGTTCCAAGATGTAGCCTTTGAATGCACTGAAAATCAGTTGTATAAAAGTACTTCATTGAGCCCTACATATCGTAGAATAAAACCTCAAAACGATCGATTTAATCAAATCTGAGAAAGTTGAATGTCTATACTAGGTTTCTTCACAACTGTATGAAAGATTCTCATTTTTAGTATGGTGTATGTATGCATGTTTGGGCATCTCAATTACCGGATTCTGTCGAGCCAATGCCCCGGTTTGAATTACACCCCCCCCCCCCTCCCCTCCCCGGTCAGAAGATACAGATACTACAACCCATACATTTTATTATACACACACACCGCATCAGCTTGTAACTCAGGCATTTTTGTACTGTAGCAATCCATGTGTTTGTTTCTGTGCTGTATTGCCACTGTGTTTGTGTACTGTAATTTCCGCTGTAATTGTGTTCACTTCCACTGGTGTGTTTGCCTCTGTCTGCGTGGTCCTGGCCTGCGTCAGGTGCCTTTTGTGTCTCCCCTATGATTGGCCATTTGTCTGCGTTTTGTCTTCATGACAACTCGCCCCCTCAGTATATGCTTGTTGTCAGGGATCTTGATTCCTGGCCTGCGGCGGTTATACTGTAATCACTATAAACAGAACTGCTGACTGTTGGTTTATTCCGCTACTTGCACACTGAAGACAGGTTTAGAAACAGTAGGAAGCAAATTTGTGTAACACTGTTGTAATCAATCCTGTTATTTTATTTTACATATATAAGTTTTACTGTAAAAAGGGGAAACAGTTCAAAATAGGTTATTTTACAGTACAGTGCCTGAAACTACTTATAAAAGGTGTTAGATATATATTGATAAACCATCTAAAAATGTGTGTGTACCATATATAAGCTCATGCGTCAATTCCAAAAGGTGTGCTTATGCAGTACCGTATTTTATTTACAGCTGAACAGTTGGATTCTTACTTGTATAGCTGTCCAGTTTAGGGTGGACGATATTCACTTTGCCGTACTTCTCAGCCTCTTTAGCAGCCTTGGCTGACCAAGCCCCAGTGACTATGTAATCAGCACACCGTTCTTCCTTCAATCCTAGCAGGTTCAATGGCACTGCACTGAACTGAGCTGATCCACCACCCTGGAGAAAAATCACCTTGTAGTTCTCAGGAATGTAACTGCAGGAAACAAAATAAAATGTATTACCATACTACAGTCATTTTCTAGAAATGTCACCTGTTGCAATGGAAGTGCAGAGAAAAGAGGATTTTTGAGTTGGGAATTGGTGTTTTTTTGAGGTTCTTGCATCTAGCCATCAGAAAATATTCCAGAAGGGATACTGTATATTTGTATCAGGGCATTAATAACCTCTGTCCCCCAAAAATGCAACCGCTTAGAAGAATGCATGCACACCTTGTTTAAAAATGTAGCACGCTGGCATGCGCATGCATATATATATTTTAAAAATGCCCTCAGAAAAACTAGAATATTATTCAAACAAATCTTAAACATATTTAATTATTATTAAACATGACTTACAGAAGTTCACGCAAAAGGTTTTCTGTTGAATTCAATATTTTCGTGAAATCTGCAGATCTGTGACTCATCTCTAAGAAGAGCATGGGGGGGGAAAGTAATTAGGACAGGGTAGGATAATATTAAAACAATGCTTTAAAGCACCTTGAAAAGGCAGGGTGGTTGAACAGCACTTACCAAGGACACTGATGCCTAGTCCTTTGTAATCCAACAGCTCTTTCTGTGCTTCAAGCAAAACCTATTGAAGATTTAAAAGAAACACAGAAGTGCACCAAGGGACCTCATTTTCATTTTGTCGCCAGCAACCGTAAACACAATTTTGTATATGAAGCGTCAGCAAGAAATACCTCCCCAAATTCATCGTATTTTGTGATAGATAGATATGAAACTTAAAACTAGGCACTGCTTAACGTCTGATTGTACTGCAAGTACAAAAAACTGGGTAAAGAAAGTACCGTTCACTCTCAGCACAACTGTGTGTACTGATGCGAAGTGCGCCTCCAGTGCTAAATCATTGCAAAACTGATGCAATCCAATACACTTTATTAAAGCTGCAAGAACGGTTGTTTGTTTTTTCATAACACAATCCTTGTCGTCGCGTAGAGTACTTATTATTTTAACTCCGACACAGGAATCAAGAGCCTGACATATGTACAACGTTGCAAATTTTCATTCCCGATTGCATCTCTTGAATTGTTTAATACTTCATTATGATCCCACGGTAGGCGAAAGTTCAAATGCAGCGCCACAATTTAATTAACGACATTAAAATAAAAATCTAAATCATAACATTAAAAACCAGCACTAGTATAACAGATGAATTAAATAAATGCATAACGTAATGTAGTATATTATGTACTACCACCAGCACTGACTTACCGAATGTGGAACTTTAGCAGGTCCTGCACCAAAATTGATTGTTTGCGTCTTATTCTCCATATTGTAAAACTTACTTCTTACTTGAACTATATACCGTATATATTTCCTCTACTGATGCCAACAAAACAATTTCTTTTGTGTGCAAGTCCCTTCCCTGAGCACTGGAAACTTCTATCCACTGCAATATAAATGTTGTTGAATCGACTATTTTCATTGGCCGCTTTCACATGGTGACTGTGATTGGTATCAACCCATTGGTTACATGATGTTCTACTCTGACATAATTGGCTACTAGGTTCACGAGACCGGCTCGTGATCAGAGCAGCTCCATGCAAGTCTGCACACAGATTGCACCATCCAGAGACCAATTCAATATATCGCCGCCAGTTGCCTGAGCAATTGCTGAGTGTATTGCATGATCCTAATATGCTGCAAAACGAGATTTGTGTTTAATTACACTTATACAAGGACATTGTTTTAATAAACACAATTTGTCTAAATCAATACAATACACACACTAAACACGTTAGTATTTATTGGATTTTATCCTGTGTTTTGTGTTCCAGGAGGTGCCCTTTTTATGTCTTTGCTATAATTAGAACACTAAATATTATGGGTTATATTGTTTTATTTATAACACTGTAGGACCCTACTACATTTCAAGAAAAATAACTTTTTAATTATTGCAAATGGCCCTTTTAAAGATTGATACCTAAAAATGAATATTAAACCCTGAGCTTTACCCTGCCAGTTTTAGCAGTAACACATTTGAACTAAAAGTAACCTACGTGTTTTTCATATTCCTACAAAGTATTTAGCTTATGTTGAATGTTCGTTTTTTGCACCAAAAAAAATCCCACGAAATAATGCGGACTTTTTTTGCTGCATTACAACGGCGGTTGTAATGTTCTAATACTGAAAAAAAAAAAACTAAAAACTAAATCTAAAGTCACTATCTGAATATTTTTCATACAAAGCCAACAAACTACTCCAGTCATTCAACAATTTGTAAAACTATTACATAATTTGTAGCATCTAATAGTATATACTAAAACCTGTCTAACCCGGCATTGCTTGACCAGAAAATTGTGCCAGATAAATGTACTGTAAAATATTGCACCTGAAAAAAAGTATACATGACAAACTATTTGAACATTTTGGAAAACTGGACTACAGTAGGCCTACATAGCTTTGGAGCATTGCCAGAATACTCATCAGAGGGCTTATGTAACGTATTAAAGAGCAGAAGAATGTGGTGTATCTTGGATAGATATTGTGCTGCAAGGCCATTGCTCTTATTGTCATGACATTTAAAACATAATTCAATCTCAAGTTATCATATCTTGTCAGAAACCTGTGTTGATGCATCAGACTCTTGCAAGCCAGCATTTATTGTACCTAGTCACATCAATAACTTAACACTTTACTGTCAACTTCAAACACATTTTCTGCAGATGTACCATACCCAAGGAACATGTGTGTGTGTATTTACGCAATATACCTGATTGTAAACATAGAAAAGAAAAACCTCATGACTTCAGTCGAATGTTTTGATACATGGCTGCATTCACTCAATCTTCAAATCACACAAATGTCTTCAGTTCCTGAACTGCTAAAACACCCCCATATCATGATCGAACCACCTCTAGGTTTAGTTGTAGGTTCAAGGTTTTCTAAATTGAAAACTTTACCTTTATTTTCTCTCCAACATACTGTGGTCCATTTTTCTTTTGGGGGGGGGTATATTTTCATTTTCATTGGACCAGAGAGTTTAAAGAGTGCTTCAGATTCCCGCTCAAATTTTACAGTTCATTTTATCCCTTTAAGGAACAAGGCATGTCCCACAACTAAGTATGATGCTAACATTCTTATTCTTGCAATGAGCACCAGGAAACAGGGAATACAAATTACTGAAAGTTTGTATATAATATATGTATAGACATCTGTATATGTATGGGTTCCTTCATCAAATCCCAGTGTGTCATCATAGATATTCACCCCAAAGGGGGAATAACCTTGTATACAGCATAGGATAATGGATATATCCACAGTATAAATGTTTTTTGGTTGATCAGGATACACAAATGAAATCTCAAGCTTTACTTGCTTCACTGCTGGTAAAATGTTGTTTATTTATGTACTTGGTCAATTGTTAGAAATGCAAAACAACAACATAATAAAAAATGCTTAAATCTTTTAAATCAGCATCACAATAAATATTTACACAATCTTTACTTGGTATGTTTATAAAAATACTTACAGGCATTCATTTTTTATTTTATTATTAAAAACAAAACACACAGAGAGAAAGGGAAAGGCAAAGCAAAAAGATTCACTTAAAAAAAAAAAAAAAAAAAAAAAATCACACACAAATTAAGGTCATGAACAAATTGACATCCAGATCAAACAGTTTAGATGTACCTGTGTATGTTTGAACTGTTCATTATTTTACAAAACTGAACAAAACAAAGGCATTTGTACTTCTGTAATAACATGTAGAATACAAATAGATTTTGCTGTATTTCAAAACCAAAGAAGAGACTATCTCAAAATTCCTCATCAAACCCATCTCCCAGGCTTCCAACAGAACAGACATATTAATGGGATTTCTTATCTAGTCTTCACAGTAATCAGCTGGTTTCGATTCATGTACATCTTCTCCAGCAAGAAAAGGTATGTTGCCAATGATTTGTGAACCAATCTTTAAGGATTTGCTTCTGTTCCCATTACTTTGTCTGTTTGCACCATTTCCAAAGCATGCTTGACTTCTACCAAGAGACGGATCTTCAGACAAGCCCTGAAGTTTCACAGATACCGTTCAAAACCTTCTCATAGAAGCTGAGGATTCCCCACTGCTTTGGCTTGGGTATTTCATTTCAGGCTCGCTTTGACTAGACCGCAGACTTTGTGAAGCAGATTTCTGCCAATCTTTTCTTGTAGGAATTGCACCATTTCCAAGTTCCGTTGACTTGAAAACAGATTGAGTATGATCTGTATTTCCAGCAGCAAACTACAAAATAAAAAAGTACATTCTTTAAATAATCTTTGACTTACGCACTGTAACAAACATTACACTATCATGGAAGGGCCCATGTGTTAAATGAAGTAGTAAACCTATATGACATACCAAAGAGTAATTTATAGAGACACAATCTTACTATCTTGTCTGGGCTAGCAGTGTTTTATGATTCAATTAATAGTTATTAGTAAATGCAAGAAATCCAGCACTATAATAGGGATGGTTATTTCTGTACATTCAATAATCAAATACATGCAACTTACTAAATGATTAAACAGTTACATGTTACATCAACTTGTCACTGGCAAAAAAAAAGATTCCTACATAATACCAAAATTGAATACAGTAGCTATTTTTATTAATAGGAAGTATAATACAAGTACAGTATGCATAAAGCACAATTCCTGCATTGCAATTAAATTCATCATAACTTACAGATTATAATGACTAAATAAACTGTCTTAATTGGACAACTATCAAATATAAATAAATGTTTACATTAAGTAACATATCATATTAAATATGGCACATACCTTCCGGGATACTTTCTGTTACATGAAGCCTTTTAAATAATGTAGCACAGAGTAGATGTTAAATCATTGAGTGTCATTAACTAAAAAGTTAAAACTACAAAACCCTGTCCTTCAACAGCACTGATAGTCAGTATATCTTTAGAGATCATTTCAGCCATTAGGTTTGTTATTTGTTCCTTTGTGGAGTAAGCAGTAATGGTTAGTTGTGATTTACAGGTACTTCTGCTGCTTGTATAAAGGCACATTCCTGACTCTTTTCCACTATACAACTAGCCGTGCTACTGACGTCACACACAATTAAATGTGTTAATTATTGTTATTAATTGACTCAGTTTGCGAAAAAAAGGGGAGCAATCAAATGGTATTCAAAAATGAAAAGCTGTATCTTGAATCGCTATATTTTGTAAATATATTTAGGAATGTCTTTACAATCAACGGTTTTACTAATTATATCACCTTACTAAAGTTAAATTAGTTCTGTTGAAAATGAAAAAAGGTTTTAAAAATATGACTTGCCAAAGATATCTCCTTTAAGGATAGCCGTTTTTATTAGTTTATTTTTTTTTGTTTGTTTAGGTGCTTAAAAAAAAAAATCTGCGCAAGTGCAACGAGAGCCGGAGTTGTATGTATGGTCAGCTGTACAGTATTTTGTTTGACTATATTTTTGTTAATTGTTTTATTTTCACTTTTTTCCCTTTATATTAATATAATAAAGGTCAAGGATGACAAATTTATTAGAATTTTGTGTTTTTGAGTGCAAGTTAAGTGTACTGTACCCGCGGTTTATGTCCATTTGCTTCAAATAGTCAGAAATTCGGGCATAAACGTTCTCATTTCTGATTAACGACTACCTATCTTCCTGAAGTAACACATCTATCTGCCCACAGAGAAAATACAGCCAGCACTTCGCCTGCATAGTGACCCAGGCTGTACTTTTCTCTCATCACACTCGCTGCTCAGCATGTTTGTTGTTTTTCTTTCTGGATTATACTGACTGATGCAATGTAATCCTTAACCCTGCCCCTGGCTCAGCTCAGCTCACAGCCTGATTCAGATGTCTTGTGAGGTCAGAGTTTCACGGTTTGGTTCTCACTCTGCTCAACAAATAGCCAGTGGAGAACTACCCGTATCCGTACCGCACCGAGCCCTCATGGGTCGGATGTGCCAGTGGAGAAGGTGTATCTGTCTCACAGTCGACAGAGCCTACTCTCTACTTTGATAAAATGTCCCCAAACAATTATTTATTTTTTTTATTTTATGTATTTATTTATTTTTAAATCAGACTGGAATTTCTGAAAAGTTTACCGGCTGCAATATCATTAATGTTCCATTTGGGATCAGTTTGCTTATTAATATTAAATCACAGAGGTTTAAGTATAAACAATTCTACCAGGGCCACCGACATCATCGCATTTTATGATCTTTTTTTTGTAAAATAATATGTGCAATGGTGCATTCCAACCACCTCCGTTACCCATAGTTACAATAACGGTATCACCCTGGACTTTTAAGAATGTCTGTTCTTTCATGTCAGAAGCTTGAGTAATTTAGAGCCATAGCAACAAACTATTATTTATTTAATATTTACTCCTAGTAATACTTTGGCTGCAGCAACAGGGTTTTTGTGGTTAATGGGTCTGTTCAGACCATTTACATTTGTTGCAATACACAATAGATTATACAATTAGTAACTTTCTAAACGGTCAACAATTTTCTTGTCGATTATTCGAATAAACAAATAAAGTTAAGCCCCAAGCTTCACTCACCTGGCTTGCAGAAGGTCGTTCCTCTGCTCTGTGGTCTGTGTCCTCTGTTAATCGTGCTTCAGGCTTACCAACAGTGGAAGAAAGCTGGGGCCGTCCCAATGGTCCAAAATCAGACTGACTGATTCCAGCCATAGATGCAAGCTGCCCCAGCCTGCAGAATATTAAATAATAAAAAACTTAACTGATATCTAAAGAACTGACTATAAGAAACTAAAGGATTCATTTTACAAACACTGCTGGAATAAGTCACAGCTGGATTTGTTTTAGAGCATTTTACAAGGGGATCCACCTAGATTTGGGTCTTTTACCCACACAAAATCTAATGTATTGTGTGGACGACATGTTCTTGGTGTTTCATAATAAATGGCTATTTGGAATTGTTACTATGTCTTGCTATTGCAGCAATTGTTCATTATCCATAAAATTAAATGCTAAATTTACAAATACTAAAAGAAACTTAAATGCAATTAAATACATGTCTTTTATGAATTGTTCATTACTTATGAGCTGAGCAATAACATGTAAATAAAAACGAACAAACACAAATTCTGTTATAACATCAATTTAGTTTGACAAAGTATTTTAAGATACATTAATGAGACGTTTTGCTGCCCACATTTTTCTGCAAAATCTCACTCTCCAAAGCACCAATTAAATATATTCTGTTTGAACTAGTTCTGTTCGTTTCATCCTTCTTTGAGATGACAGTTTAATGAACATGCCCTATGAAAAGCAGTATGAACAAAGACAGTTTAGAAAAAAAGGAATTCAACCTTTTGGAAAACTTCCACTAGCAGCTTTGTAAAACGAAAAACTCATCTGGCGAGGCTTAGTATGCAAACTTCATAGTGTTTTCTAAATAAATCTAGGTCATGTGAAAAAAGACTGCTGTAATGCCAGCTGCCTTTTGAAATGACCCTCTATCGCAGTGTACCCAGTGATTTAAAAATGATCTCATAAAAACCAATGAAAGATATTTCAGGAACAGGTTATAGTAATACATTATGTAGGATTAAGGGATCCGTTTATGTATTATGAATTATTTAGTAGTGTGTTTCAATCTTGATACTACATTCTATTCTCTCCATGCTTAAAGAGTAAGTATCAGGGTTCTGAAAAATAAAGTCCCCAAAATTGCTATGTTGTTAACATCCTGACAACTGTTTACACTAAAACTTTAAATTCTGTTTCAAAGCTCTTTTTAAAATGTCCACTCTAGTGCACCGATAGTGTAAAGATTATTGCCACATTGTCAAACAGGTAATAAATTACAGGTATGTTATTTATATTGTTGTAGCAACACATGGGGATGTAGAACACTATATTTTGCAGAACCCCACTACTTACGCGTTAACACAAGGTGACGCTGGAAACTTTTAATAGTACGCAAGCCTATACATGTGGGTACATTTATATACATCGCCAGGACTAAACCTGTGGGGGATAACTTCAATACAATGCAGGTATATAAGGGCTGCCTTTTTCCTGGTTTCAAGTGCCTAATCTCTGGGAATACTACTCTAAAAGGCTTTCCTGAGAACACGACTTACCCTGCATCTTTAAGAAGGTCCAAAAAGGCGTGGAACTTTTTAAATGAAGTCTCAATACTCTCTAGCACTGCCTCATCCTCCAGTATACTTGACGTCATGCACTGTGCATGTAGGGCCTCAGACAAAGAAAGGTTTATGTTTCTTATTTGTGCGTTTTCAACATCCAGCTGAAAGCAAATAAAAATGCACATTTGAAGTAAAGTTTTTTCAAGCTGCCAAATATAAGCAACCACTGGGTGGAAATCTAAAACCTAATGCTACCAATTAGTTCTCAATGTTTAGTAGCAGCCAGTGAACACTGAAATACTAATATTTGAGCAAAGAAAGAGACCCCTTGTCATTTTAGATCAATTCTAAGTACAAAATCCAGACAAGTAGTCACGAGAGAACTTTGAGGGCAATCACTTCATTAACATCAGAGTTTAACACATTGTTGAAACTTTTTATAAGCTTGATGGTATTTCCTCCTGTTCTTAAAAGTATACAGCATAATTATATATATATATATATATATATATATATATATATATATATATATATATATATATATATATATATATATATATATATATAAAATCAGACTTGTAGTCGAGTCCGTCACTATCATTAGAGTCCAAGTCACGAGTCATTGACTTCGAGTCTCGAGTCTAAGTCTTTGAAACAAACTCAAATCAATTGTCATTAAACTAGTGGTAGTAGTGGGAGAACAGTTTACCTAACAGACGTTGTCTGACATCCCTCAGGAAAAAATACACAAATAATAATAATATTATTATTTCCAGCTAGATTATTCTATTTGAATGCCTTTTTCAACTTGTCTGTTACTATCTTCTTTTCTTTTGGAATTGGATGACTATTTGAATAAAGCTGAAGTTTACAGATAAGCTTCAAGTTCGTTGACGTTGTTTTTCACTTTGACAGAAGCCGTGATCTGGACCATAAACTAGCGTTAGAAAGCGGTACATCATCAGAACGTGGTATGTGTACAAAAACTTGACTTGTGTAATGTCAAAAAGTGGTACGCCATCATATATTGGTCCAGGTGCAATCAATTGTGATCTGATGAGTGTTTTCCTATTTTCAAAAAGCGGTACATTTATCATTAAAATTATACATTATTTTTTTGCAAACTTAAACTGGAAACAAACAGTTAATTTCCCTAAAAAGAAAAAGAAAAAATATTCATGAGAAGTCTACTGCATAGTTGCACAAGTAAAAAAAATGTACAAGACCCAATATACTGCATATGATGTACATTCTCAAACAATTTTCTTAATGGTGGAAAAATATGATAAATTACATTTAAAAAAAAAAATGAAAATATGACAAATTAAACAAAAAAAGATGTAAAAGACCGAAAACTGCATAACGTACCAGATTTGAATGGGCGCTTCCCCGCTTTCTTACCTGAAGTTGTTTAGGCATGAGCGAGCAAGCCCAGTCACTGCGTACCACTTTTTAACACAGGTAAGAAGTTACTTTCACCTCTGACTACAGCATCTACTTTGACTTCAATTCGGGTAAAATCTGCCAAACTGTATATATACTGTGTTCTTAAATAGTATATGTATTATTATCTTTATTATTTGTTTTGCAAAACAGAACAGAAGTAGATTGGAGTAAAATAGAGAAAACACCCACAGAAGAAGGATGGTTGTTCTTCAAAAATGTAGTACTAGAGGCGCAAAACAATTACATCCCTAAAGTAGACAAATCTAAATGTAAAACTAAATTGCCAAAATGGTTTAATAGATCAATTAAAAAAAATATTCAGCGAAAAAAGGCACTTTACAGAGCATTAAAAAAGGACCGAAAAGAAAGTACGCAGAAAGAGTACACGGAACTGCAAACGCAAGTCAAAAAGGAAGTTAGAAAGGCCAAGAGAGAAATAGAAATGAACATTGCTAAGGGAGCTAAAACCAATTCCAAAATGTTTTTCCAATATTACAACAGCAAGAGAACATTCAAAGAGGAGATTAAATGTTTAAGAGATACAAATGGCAAAATCGTAGAGGAAGAAAAAAAAATAGCAAATATGTTAAATGATTACTTTTCACAAGTTTTTACAAAGGAAGATACTGACAACATGCCCCACATGTCATCCAGTTCCTATCCAGTTTTAAATAACTTTAGCATAACTGAGGCAGAAGTGTTAAAGGGACTAGGAGCTCTTAAAATAAACAAATCCCCTGGGCCGGATGAGATCCTCCCAGTAGTACTCAAAGAAATGAAAGAAGTAATTTACAAACCGCTAACCAAGATCATGCAGCAGTCTCTTGACACAGGGGTGGTACCGACAGACTGGAAAATTGCAAACGTAATACCGATCCACAAAAAGGGAAACAAAACTGAACCAGGTAACTACAGACCAGTAAGCCTGACTTCTATTATATGCAAACTTATGGAAACTATAATAAGATCCAAAATGGAAAATTACCTATATGGTAACAGGGTACTGGGAGACAGTCAACATGGTTTTAGGAAAGGGAGATCGTGCCTAACTAACTTGCTTGATTTTTTTGA